>NW_007070708.1:0-28087 GCF_000164805.1 Carlito syrichta | reverse complement strand
AAAAAAATGTGGATGATGGCTGGGGTTGGTGGTTCACACCTGCAATCCCAGCACTTTGAGAGCCCAAGGTAGGAGGATCGCTTGAGCCCAGGAGACCAGCCTGGGCAACACAGTGAATCCTCATCTCTACAAAAATAAAATAAAATAAAATAATTAGCTATGGGCAGTGGTGCATGCCTGTGGTCCTAGATACTCAGGAGGCTGAGGTGGAAGGATTGCCTGAGCCCAGGAGGTGGAGGTGAGGTGAGCAGTGATCATGCCACTGCACTCCACCCTGGATATCAAAGAGACCTCAGTTAAAAAAAATGTGGATGATTGCAGAACCTACTTACTGGGAGGGTTGGAATTATGAGAGATCCTTCTCAGAGCACTTAGCACGGTGCTTGGAACAGAGAAAGCCCTAGATAAACGTCAGCAATCTTTATAGCCATCCCTCCCACTTTATAGATAAGGGGACAGGCTCAGAGCACTTGAGTGACTTGTCCAAGGCCACATAGCTGGTGCGTGGCAGAGCTGGGGGCAGAACCCAGGAATGCCCGACTCAAGAGCCCACTCCTTCTACTGTGCTATGCAAAGAATCCAAGTTTCAAAAGATCTTCATGGGCTATAACTGCAAAGTCAAAAAACCTCCATTCGGCTGGAATCGATGCAAAGACCTTCACCAGCGTGAGAAAATTGCTCATACCAGTCCAGGGATGGCCGGGCCTGGCCCAATCATTTTGAGATGTGATGTCTCAGGGCAGCAGAGATGTGGACTTAATGGAAGAGCGGAATGGCTGTTAGAACGGCGCCTGCAATCTTGGGTGGTATTAGTGCGTCTTGCTCAGACCAGTGATAGTAATAATAGGTTCACAGTCCTGGTGGCGATCACACGGCCGCCACTGCACTGTGACCAGGTCTGAGGATGACATTTCCAGCAGGTCAGAGTGCATCCTTTTACTAAAGCCCAGAGCTTGGGAAACCAGGTCTTAGGAAGAATGACTTGAAGGAATCAGGACCCACGGAAGACAGGTCAATGACATTGGCTGTTTGCAGATCTCTCAATGGGACATTGGCTGTTTGCAGATCTCTCAATGGGAAGAAATGAACTTGTTTTGGGCATCACTGGAGAGTATAACTGAGCTTAAAATGAAATTCTAGGAAGATATGTTTTGGTTATATTAGATATTGAGGTGTTTGGTTGTGCTGGCTATTAAGGATTTCTAACAATTAGGACTTCAAAACACAGAGTGGGCTGTTCTGTGAGGTGATGAACCTCCCGTCATCCCAAAGGAATTTAAGTAGAGTCTGAGTGGCCATTTTTTTTTAGTACTTCATAGAAAAATTATCCACTATGAGAAAATGCTTGGACTAACTGATTTCTGAGTTAGATGTTCTGGTACCATGAACATTGATTTAGCAATTCTACTGGGATGCCACTCACTATTAAAACTACTCACAAACCCCTTTTCTCAACACCATCTCCTTCTTCCACTCCTCCAGCTCAAAGTTTGGCAAAGGGAAAGCAGGAGATCCCGATGCCACAGAGCAGCAAGAGGGTCTCTTTGGTGCCTTGCAGTGGTCGAGAAGCAGGAAGCCAGTCCTTGGAGTCAACAAGGACTTGTCCCTATTGTGGGTGGCATCCGGAAGCAGAGGTGGATCACTGAGGGAGCCAAGGTGTTCCTACCTGGATTTAGGGCTCTGGAGGTTCTGACGGCTAAGGAGTCGGGCGCCTGAGACTCGCTTTTTGTGGACATTGGATAGACCTGTGGGGAGAAAAACAACATTCTTTCTGAGATGGGAGTGGACAGTTGTCCATAAAAACTCTCCAGGCCAGGGGTGGTGGCGTGCACCTGTGATCTCAGCCACTCAGGAGGCTGAGGCAGGAGGATTGCTTGAGCCCAGATGTTTGAGACGAGCCTGGGCAACACAGTAAGACCTCATTTCAAAATAAAAGCAAAGAGGTAGGCCCTGATTGGGATGGCAGATGGTCATGAACACTGCAGAACAGAAGGCACATTTGGTTGAACCAAGCAGAGAAGAGGACGAGAGAGATATGTCTCCGCATGTTTTACTGAGCGTGGGGCAACAATCGGTTCATTTTGGGGGTGAGGTCTGTGTCCCCACACGGTCATAAGGGCCACCCCAGCAGGTGGCGGGAGTTACCTTGTGTAAGCTCTGGAGCCTCGGCCACATAGGTGAGGCGGAACTTGTTCCTCTTCCAGCTGCGGTCGTTGCTGATGAGAGAATTGTTCGCCTTCTCAATGTTGACGTCGTCCCCCACGCAGAACACGTCACAGGCTGCCTGTGGAGGACACAGGGCTTTCAGGAACCTCTTTCAGTCAAGAGGGTCTTCTCCCCAATAGCTCCAAGTCATGGCATGTATCTCTCTATCCACTCACCCATCCTTCTTCCCTCCATCCATTGATCCACCCACTCTTCCATCCATCCACCCTTCCAACCATCTACTTTTCCTCCCTTCCTTCTGTCTTCCTTCTCTTCCTTCCTTCTTTCCTTCCATTCACCAACCCATCCATCCATTCACCTACCCAACTATCCACCTTTCCATCCATCCACTCTTCCATCCATCTACCTTTCCTCCCTTCCACTCACCCACCCATCTGTCCATTCACCAACCCATCCATTCACCTACCCAACCATCCCCTTTTCCTTTTTCCTTCCCTCCCATTCACCCTTCCATTCACCCATCCATCTATCCATTCATTCGCCTACCCAACCATCCTCTTTTCCATTCATCCACCCTTCCTCCCTTCCATTTACCTACCCATCTATCCATTTAACTACCCACCCATCCATTCACCTACCAAACCATCCACGTTTCCTCCTTGCCTTCCTCCTTCTCTTCTTTCCATCCATCCATCCATCCACCCACACATCCATCACTCATCTTTCCTTTTTCCCTTCTCTTCCCTTCCTCTCTCCCTTCCTTCTTTTCTTCCACCCATTCACCCATCCATCAATCCATTCACCTACCCACCCATCCACCCTTCCAACCATCTACCCATTCTCTCTTCAATGAGCTGGACACACCATATTTACTTCAGGACCTGACCTCTACTTAAGATATAATTCCATTATGCCATTTATTCCTAAAACACACATGGATAGAGCCTTAAAATTAAAGAAAGTAAACACCTAGTAATTTTCTATTCATATCCCTCTAAAGATTTTTAAAAATTACATAAAGGCAGAATATATTGAATGTCTTGATGACTGGGTATACATTCTTCTTTTGCTTCCTTTCCTGGGGTCAAGCTCATTAGTTTTTCAATTTTAATGATCCTAAATCTTACTGTTCAGGATCATCTTTTTCAAAAGATTTTTCAAGGGTAGCTTTTACTGGTGTTTGACCTTGTGTTTATTTTAACACAATCCAAATATTCATCGACGAGTGAATGGATAAACAAAATGGGGCATATCCCATTATTCTAAGAGAATTAACACAGAAACAGAAAACCAAATACTGCATGTTCTCACTTGTAAGTGGGAGCTAAGCACTGAGTACACGTGGAAGTTAAGATGGGAATAGCAGACACTGGTGACTCCTAAAGGGACAGAGAAGGGCAAGGGTTGAAAAACTACCTATTGGGCACCATGTTGACTATTTGGATAATGGGTTCGACAGAAGCCTAAACCTCACTATCATACGCCTGTGCATGTGCCCCCGGAATTAAAATAAAGAAACTCCAAAATGTAGCACATCCATACAATGAAATATTATTCAGCCATGAAAAAGGATAGAGTCCTGATTCATGCTAGATACATGAAGGAACCTTGAAAACACCATGCTAAGTGGAAGAAGCCAGTTGCAAAAGACCACATAGTATTCATAGCAATGTCCCAAACAGGGAAATCGGTAGAGAGAGAAATTAGATCTGTGGCCGCAGAGCTGGCAGTGGGATGGGAGGACAGGAGGTTGATAGCTAAAGGGTCCAGTGGTCTTCACCAAGCCATGCTTCTGTGATGCTCATTCAGCGTTGGCTGATGGATAGAGTGATCTCAAGGTATGGAAAAAGTCAAGCCATCTCAATTCTCCTTATCTGGGAAGAAATGCAGGAACAGGCTGATCGACACAGCCTTCCCACACACAAATCCTTATAGCCCAGGGACCTCAGTTTCCCCATTTGTGCTCTACCTGCATTTGCTTTCAGGATAAAAAGTGTCCCTGGAATGACAGAAGGTTGTGCAGTCCCCTTCCTCCTGGGGCTGCGGATGAGAACGCAATCTAGGGCCAAGTAGGGAGTGGGTCAAAGGGGTGGAGTCCACACTCACTGCTTCCACCCCCCCAGGATGGCCAGCTGAATCACACTCCGCGTGTAGACAGAAGGCCATGGTTCATTTATCCTCTTGAAACCTTCTCTTTGGTACAGCACTGGCCAGTAGGATGCTCTATCATGATGGAAACATTCTGCATTGCCTGACATGGTAACCATTAAACCCTTGTGGCTACTGAGAATAGGAAGTATAGTCAGTGCAACTGAAGAATGGGATTTTTCATTCTAATTTTTGTTCTTTGAGTCAGTCTTGCTCTGTTTCCCAGACTGGAGTGCAGTGGCACAATCACGGCTCACCACAGCCTCCACCTCCTGAGCTCAGGAGATCGTCCCACTTCAGCCTTCCGAGTAGTGGGGACTACAGGTGTGCGCCATCATGCCTGGCTAATTTTTTGATTTTTTTTTTGGTAGAGATGAAGTCTTGCCATGTTGCCCAGGCTAGTCTCAAATTCCTGGGCTCAAGCAGTCCTCTTGCCTTAGCCTCCTAAAGTGTTGGGATTACAGAATGAGCCGATTCTATCTAATTTTTACTGGATAGATATAGATACAATTCATATAACATACAGTTCACTGTTTTAAAATGGCAATTCCATGGCATTTGAAACATTCACCGCTGTCTAGTTCCAGAAAATTTTTTGTCACCATTCACAAAGGCACTGTACCCCTTAGCTGTTACTCCCAATTCCCACCCTCCAGCTCCTAGCAAACACTAATGCGCTTTCTGACTCTATGGAGTTTCCAATTCTGGGCATTTTATATCAATGGAATCCTACACCATGTCCTTTTGTGACTGGCTTCTTCCATTTTACATAAACATTTTTCTAAGGTGTCTCCACTGTGTAGCAGGTATCAAGACTTCATTCATTTTTCATGTCCCAATAATATTCCATTGTATGAATATACCACATTTTATGTATCCATTCATTAGATGTAATATGAATTAGTTGAAGTTTAAATTTAAATGGCCATTGTGGCTAGTGGCTACCATATTGGTCAGTGAAGAGCTAGCTCGAGAGGGATAGGTTTGTCAATGTAGATAGACTGGTGAGATCCCGAGTTCCAGTTTGGCGAGGTGTGGCAGCCTGACTTAGTTAACTAACTCTATGTTTTTTGTGTGTATTTGTCTACCAAATGTGAATGAGGGGTAGTTTCTTCCCAGCTCTGAAATCCCAAGACTATAATTTTGTTTGATGGATTAACTCCTTGCTCATAATGAAGGACGTTGGATTCTGGGTGGAAAATGTGTGTTTTAAGGCCACCAAACTCATCTGGCTCTTTAAAGTTGTATCTTAGCTGGACACGTGGAGAAAGAACTAGGGGTTCTCTAAGTTTCTTCTCTTTCTTGATGGATCTGGTACTTTCTTCCCTGGGTATCTGAGAACCAGATTACCTTGAAGACCTTCTTGGCCCAGGTCCTGAAAGCCTCTTCCTGTCCACAGAGCTCGTCTCCTTCTCTCATCTTCAAGATTCTCTCTCCTCCTAGCTCCTCCAGGAGGGTGTCCACAGCATGTCCAAAGGCACAAAAGTGAGGGTATGCGCGTGAGCCGAGACCAAACACGGAGAACCTGCCAAAGAGAAAGCAGAAAACCCATGCCAGGGGACTGTGGGGCTTGGGGAATGTCTGGTGCTGTGGGATGAATTGTATCCCCCTAAATTCATATCCTGAACCCCTAACTTTCCATGTGACTGTATTTGGAGACAGGGCCTTTAAGAAGGTAATTAAGGTTAAAGGAGGTTATATGGGTGGAGTTCTAATCTGTCAGAATTAGTGTCCTTATGAGAAGAGGAAGAGACACCAGACCTCTGTCTTATTTTTCCCCTCTCTCCTTCCCTCTCTCTCTCTCTCTCTCTCAGAACACAGCAAGAAGGTGGCTGTCTGCAAACCAGGAAGAGAGGCCTCATCAAAAATCGACCCTGCAAGCATCTTGATTTTTGACTCCTAGCTTCCAGAACTGTGAGAAAATAAATTTCTGTTCTTTAAGCACCACTTAGTCTGTGGTATTTTGTTATGGAGCCTAAGCAGACTCATAAATCTGTTATCTCAAGAAAGACTGTACTTAACCAATGGTAGTTTAGCCTAGAATCCCAAACCCATCTGTGGAAGGTCATCTTTAAACCGAAGAGCCTTCAAGATCTCTCCTCTCTTTCTTTTCGTCTTTTCTAGGTATCACTATCCTTAAGAGAAGATTCTAATTCGTTCTAAGGAAGACAAGTAGGGGATAGCAATGACCTGGAATCATTGGCTGCTTCTTGTGTGTCCTTTGCTAAACTGGACTAGCTGGACAAATTAGTCTGTTAGCAGAAGGTCTGAATTCTGCAAGTGACATTACTAGATTAGTTTAAGTACAAAGACAATTAAATTATAACATAGCAGTCCTCAGGGACCTGGATTGATGAAGAGACCAGAAGAACTTGTCATTAATCAGTCAAATACTGATGTGTAAAAAGGTTATTTTACAAGGAGATGAAAGGGTTATAAATATTCTGGCTTCCCCCCTTGTAATGTCTGTGAAATTAATTTGCTTCACAAACTCTCTTTACATAGACACCACTAAGAAAATGTTGGTACATGAACCAGTGGGGATCAAGATCATGAGGTTTTTTACTATGTTGAGGTAGGGCCAGTTCAACTGAAATATGGGGACAAAAAGCTTTGTCCGGGATGGCCCCTATTGCTAATTCATGGTCCTATAGACACCTTATGTCACATCTTAGTCTTGGCTGTAGCTCTAGAGACAGGGCAACAGGTTCACACATGGGACAAGAATACCCACCTTGCCCCACTTCTTTTCAAGGTCAGAGTGTTCTCAGATAAGTCCAGGAGTGGGACTATTTAACTTACACCATACAGGGTCTGGCCCTGCCCCTGAGGCTCTTTTTTTTTTTTTTTTAGAATGATAGGGACGAGAGGCACCAGATTGAGATGGAGGAGGAGGGAACGAGGCAGGGGAAGTTGGAAAGGAACTCTCCATCACTGGAGAATGGACTTGAGGTGAGTCCTGGTGTCTCACAGATCAAATGAAGGTGAACATAGGTTTATATCCTCTCTTCTCAAATCCACATTTGCATTGTCTCATTTAACCCTTCTCTTCTTTCCTACCTTCCAGAACCTGCCCAAATAAAATGTGTGGAATTAGACAGCATTTCTCCATCACTCTAACACATGATCTTCCTGGATTTGGAAGTGCCACCTTTTCCTTGCAGGGTGGTAGCTTGACAGGTAGAGAGAGATGATGACCAGGTGTGGACTGATTGGAGGGTGGCAGGAAATGGCACCTCACCCCAAGCCACTTGCCACAACCGTAGCCCAAGGCAAATCTAGAAACTCCGGTTGCTGGTGATGACTTGTGGCTAAGGTATTGTTTCCCAAATCTCTGTTACTTATGTTTGTGATGTCTGCCATATTTGACTTCCACTGAGACGATTAATTACTTATACGTGCTCTTTAATTTGCTTTTAATTTCTAGCCACTAGCTCATGAAACCCAATGTCATGGTCTGAATGTTCATGTCCCCCCAAATTCATATGTTGAAACCTAACCCCCAAGGTGATGGTAATAGGAGGCGGGTCTTTGGGAGTTGATTGGGTCATGAGGGTGGCACCCTCACGAATGGGGTTAGTGCCCTTATAAGGAAGTGGCTGAAGAGATCAGAGTTCTTCCACTATGTGAGGACAAAGCTAGAAGGCACCATCTATGAATCAGAAAGCAGGGCCTCACCAGACACCAAATCTGCCAGCACCTTATTCTTGGACTTCCCAGCTTCCAGAACCGTGAGCAATAAATACCAAGTTTATGGTATTTTGCTACCATAGCCAGAACAGGCTAAGACTCTCACCTCTCGCATCCATCAACAGATGATGGTTTGTGACTGATTCATTAATATTCTTCTCGATGGACTTGAGACCTGCATCACAGTCTCCACTACAATTACATTCTGATCACAATCTTTACTTTATATTTTAAAAATTCCTATTTTAAGCCTCCAAATCAGGAAGCTTTTTATATGTGGTGTCAGATAGCAAGTATATTGGAGACTTGTAGGCCAGGAAGCAAAATCGAATCTACTAGGTAGGTAGTTACACGACAGCAACGAAAACAAATTTTTGGACTTTTAAAATTGACGACACTAAAATCATAATTATAGTCACTGAGTCCAATTTTTTGGTCATACAGGTCTACTAATGAGAGGGTTGGAATTATCTTGCAGGGGATAACATTTTGCTTAACTGGGGTTCAACGATAATGTTTGCTACCATCATATTACTTACAAATGTTCACCAGTAGGAAACCCTTAGCTCACGGGTTGTAAGAAATACGCAGCGATCAGGCTGGTTTTGGCCTGCAGGCATCAGTTTGCCAACCCCTGAGATGATAGATTTAATAAGGGGAAAATGGGTCTGACTGCCAAACTCCAGAATTGAGGCTTCAATGTCGAGCTAAAAAATTTACTGATGTCACAACACATCAAATGCTCAACACTGAGTGAGTGCCCTTATGTCAACGATGGACTTTGGCTGACAGCGATGTGTCAAGGCAGGTCCATCGATTCTAACAAGTGTGCCACTCTGGTGCAGGAGGCTGAGTCAGGGAGGCTATACGTATATAGGGGCAAGAGACATGAGGACTCTCTCAATTTTCTGCTCAGTTTTACTAGCAACCTAAAATTGCTTTCAAAAAGAAAGTCTATGAAGATGTACTAGTGGACATGATAGAAATCTATGAACCCAGGGATCTACATCAGGCATTGCCCTAAGTAGTCATGGAGAAGGGTCAGGTATAAAAGTCTGAGGGATTTGTGGTCAGGCCTGAATGTTCTTCCTACAGGGTTGCTCATGTCATGTCAGTCTCATCTTGAATGATATCCATGACACTGAGAGTCTGACACCCCAGTTTTGTTTCTTTCCAAATAACCATAGAATTGTTGAAACACAAAATATGTGTCCACGTAGCTCCTAAAATTATCTCATGGTATGTGACTGTGCTTTGGAAAAATGGAGCGAGGCTGGTATTCCTCAAATCTGACTGCACATTGGAGTCCACTGGGTAGATTTAAATAAAAAAAGTAAAAAGTAAATGCTTGGACCCAGTTCTAGACCAATTACCTCAGAATCTCTGGAGGTAGGGCTTATCGTACTGGTATATAGCAAACATCCCAGGTGATTTTGATGTGCATCCAGCGTTAAGAACCATGTGGTCATAGCAGGGTGCTTCCAGAAGCTTCTATTAAATATATAGTGATCTTAAGGGCAGCCCATTGAGAAATATCCAAGGATTAATATACCTCAGCACAAACGATGGGGTGGAGGGGCGCAGAGGATAAGAAATGGAGCTTGGGGAACCAGACAATGTGGAGGAGTCCCAGATAGCCAAGAGGCAGCTGGCTTCACGAAGGATGAATGCACACAGAAGGGAGAAAACCTCCCCACAACCAAGAGCCCACCTTGCAACCAAGTCCAGCTTCCTGAGAGCCTCAGCCCTCCCTGACCCTTGGGGTGCCCTGCTCACCTCACATTGGCCAGGGGTCCAGCACTCTCAAAGTTGTCTCTGAGGCCGGGCCCGTCGCCTGATGATTTTTGGGAGTCAGAATAAGAGGAGACGCTGTTGAATCGGACCTTGTAGCTCCTACCAAAACCAAAGAGTGTCTGTGAGCTCTGGCTCGGAACCCCCTCCTGAGGTCAACACCCTCGATGGATCTTCAAGTCACTAATCTTGGTTCTAGGTCTTCTCTAGCTTGTTGTCAACCATAACACTCCTGTGGCCTCTTCTGCAATGTGCCAACTTACCCATGCCTAGCACGGTGGTAACACTCCATCTGCACTTGCCCCTACCTGTGCTTAAAGGGTTTCTGGCCATGCTAAACTCAGGAAACTTGAGACCCATAGAGTTAAAATAATTGAATCAGTAAGAAGTCAGAAATAGAACATACTACCGCTTAAGCATTAGGCCATGATTTCTTGCTTCCCAAATGTTAATGTGTACAACCATCCTAGGATCTTTAAATTTTTTTTAAATTATATTTTTAAAGATGGGGCCTCACTATGTTGCCCAGTCTCACTCCTGGGCTCAAGCAATCCTCCAATCTCAGCCTCCCAAAGTGCTGGGATTACAGGCATGAGCCACCGCACCCGGCCCATCCTGGGTTCTTGTTAAAAGGGTAATTGCGATTCAGTAGTTCTGGGACAGGGCCTGGGACTCTGCATTTCTAACAAGCCCCCAGGAGATGCCAATGTTGCTAGTTTCCAGACTTCACTTTGAGTAGCCAGAGACTAGGCCGTGCTGCCCAATAGGATGGCTGTGTGTGGCTGTTTAAATTCGAAGTGAAGTTGATTTGGATGAAATATAATTAAACATCCTGTTCCTCACTTGCAACAGCCATGTTTCAGGGCCTCCACAGCCACGTGTGGCCAGTGGCTGCTGCCATGGACAAGCACAGATACAGAACATTAATGTCCTTGTAGAAAGTTCTGGACAGTGCTGGAGGACCCATTCAATGCTCTCCCATAAAGTTATGGTCCTTAGTTCAGTGTTCTGTCATATTTCCCATCTGAAGTAAACATGAAAAATGTTCAGCACCAATACCCAGCATGAAAAGAGATTTCATTTTTCATTAAATTGTTTTGAAGGTGAAGGGAGATGTCATTGGGAGTCAAATCTCAGCCTGAGAGGCTCAGGAGTCTGGAGACTTTAAGAAAAAAAAAATCCAGTTTCTCAGTTTTCCTCTAAAAAGGGTGAGTTTTGTTCCCAGACCCATACAAAAACTGCAAGACCAAACAACCAACACCCCAGAACAAAACACAAAACTCAAGAAAAAACTCCCACACACAAACTTGGGTACAGATGCCCCCCCCCACAAGAAAGAAAAGAGAAGGAAAAAAAAAGTGCATTCTGGCAGCAGGATTTCTAAGCTGGAGGCTCTTCAAAGTTTTCGCTCCAGCATCAGGAAAGTTCTAAATATATGAAAGTGTATTTTCTGCCCTAAAATAGTCTCATATTGAGTCACTTCTCCAAAGAAGTCATGCAACGTATCAGGGGGTGGCTGGGTGGTTAGTGTCGGAGGGATGGCTGACGGTGGCGGGCAAAAATAGCAGCACGCGTATTTGTGTGAGGTGGCAGGTTTGCCAAACGCTTTCTTCTTTATTATTCATCCTTCTTTATTGCTATTCTTTCATCCCAGCAACAGGCCCCAGAGGTGGACAGGGCAGGGGCAATTTCTCCCCATCTGGCAGATGAGAAAGACTGAGGCCCACAGAGGTCAAGGGCCTCGCTCAAGGTCACTCAATGAGTTAGGGATGCGACTCGGGTTAGGACTCGGGTCTCTTGAAGACCCGGATGTGGCCCCGGGCATGCGTGCTCACACTTTCACACACATGCGTGTACACACATGGGCACAAGCACATGCAAATCCACTCACGCACACTCTCTCTACCTGTGCTGGCTGTCACGGGCTGTAGCCAGACCGTGGACTTCTGTGTCACCACGGGGGAGGGAAGGCCCTTTACGGGGAAAGAAACGCAAGGGTTCCGGGTACCTAGAGGGGAGAATTGATGGTGCCCTATCTCTCCCTGAAGGAGGGGCGAGAGGGTCCTGCTGGGAGGCCACCCAGGATGGGGTGGCAGGGAGAGGGGCAGGGAGATCAGGGACTAGGATGCCCGAGTCGGGCACAGAATGAGGGCTGGCAACAGGGACTCAGCAACTCTCCATACCCCCTGAGTTTCAAACAGATGTGAGCCTGGCAACATGTGCTCAGCAAAAAGCCAGGAGGGATTTTCTGCAAAACGCCACCCACAGACGCAGCCAGCTACTGCGTCTGACACTCAGCGGAGGACACAGGGATCTGCTCCATGCCGGGGAACCACTGAGCTGGCCTCACCGAAAGGCAGTCCAGTGAGCACACGACATATGTCCCAGACCTTACGGGGCGGGAAGGGCTTTTCAAGGGTAATTGTTATTCTTATTTTTCAAGCTGGGGCTTGCCCTATCACCCAGGCTGGAAGGCAGTAGCGCGATCCCAGCTCACTGCAGCCTCCAACTCCTGAGCTCAGGCAATCCTTCCACCTCAGCCTCCCGAGTAGCTGGGATGACAGTCGCACACCACCACATCCAACTGAGTTTTTAATTCTTGGTAGAGATGGGGGTCTTGCTATGTTGCCCAGGCTGGTCTCGAACTCCCAACCTCAAGCAATCCTCCCACCTGGATAATTTTGATTACAGATGTTTTTCACCTTATCAAATACCTTTAGAACCCAACCTAACATTAGTTGCAATTCCATCATGAACGTCTTTTGACGATAGGTACTTTTTTTGTCTTACATTGAGGCATCTATCTTTTGAATTTGACATCTACATTAGCTGCAACCCTGCTGTGAGCATCAGAGAGTAAAGTTCTAAGAAAAGAAGGTTTTAGTAACTTTTCTTTTTTGACTGGTCTCGCCATGTTGCCCAGGTTGGTCTTGAACTCTGAAGCTCAGGCAATCCTCCTGCCTCAGCCTCCTGAGTAACTGGAGACTATAGGTTACCTTTCATTAATTTTGCATCTAAGTTCCCAAAGAGGGAAAAAGAATAAGAACGATGTTTACACCATGCCCTTTCATCTAGCTTCTCATTGGATTCTTACCCATGAGAAAGTTAAGGCAGGTATTAGAACCCCAATTTGACAGAAAAAGCAACTGAGACATGGGACTGCAAAGTGACCTGCCCAGAAACCAAAACCCATCCCCTTCTTTATGGCTGCATAATATTCCATTGTGTATATGTACCACATTTTAAAAATCCAATCCAGCACGGACTTTGCAGCAATTTGGATGGATTTGGAGTCGATTATATTCAATGATTTATCACAGAAACAAAGAACCAAGTTCCATATGTTCTCACTCATAAGCAGAACTTGAACAATTATAATGCTTTAAGAAAGCGATTGGCAGTAGTGGAAAACTGTCGGGGGGGGGTGGGGGTGGGATTAGCAGTTGAGGGAAACTGCTAGGGGAGGGAGGGGCATACCTCATCAACAAGGGTACCTGCATGATCAATGTTTGTATACCTAACCCTGAATTGTACCCCACATCTTTACAATAAATAAAATAAAACAAACAAAAAACCTCTGCCCCAATGGACGGCAGATGCCCCCAAGCTAAAGTTGTCACAAAGGGACTTGGGTTACAGCCACTACCCGGAACTGAATGTACAGCCCAGATGGTAAAGTCAGCTACCCCGGGGGGCATCGGGTGACATTGGAAGGGTCGTTTACTTACTTTCTTTCCTCCTGCACAGAGTTGGGATGCCTCATTTCCATCAGCGCACAGCCGAATTTCTGGAGGCCGAAACAGATGAGCGAGATGTAAAACATGTGTTAATCGGGAATTGAGTCGGGCGCTGAGGGACTGGGGTCCTGGCTGGCGGAGAGGAGACTGATGCCCGGGACCCTGGAAGTCAGGCATGGTCGGGGGATCAGGCCAGGTAGCAGTGCCCGCATTGCAGATGCAGCGAAAAGACCAGCTGTTTAAATGACTGCAGGTTGTGGACCTCCCCTTCTCCAGCACACAACTCCCCCTCATAGCTTCCTCTCTATGAAAATATTGTCGCAGTGTCCCTCGTGAAAACGATGTCAGCTGAGTGAGCCACCTGTTTGGAATGGGTGCTCTGATCGTGAGCTTGGGGTCCCTCAAATGCAGTAGGAGACTCCAAGCTCACCATAGGAGCACCCATTCCAAACCGGTGGCTCACTTAGGCAACATCGTTTTCACGAGGGACCAGCCAACTAGTGGACACCGAAAGACTGGGGACTTGAAATCGTCCCATGTTTGCACATAACTTGGGTCCCAGTGGAAGCCACTGGCTTTGAGGCTCAGCAAGATTTGCTATTGAACAGGTGTAGGGGAAGGGGCCCAGCTCGGCTCCTCCTTCTTCCCCATGGTGGAAGCATACGCCAGGACAGATGGAAGCGCATCTCACCTCTCCGTTCTCAGGGGGGTCTCCGTTGCCAAAGGTGCTGGTAACCACCAGGACCAGAGTCTCATGCTCCAGGTGCACGATGTCGTATTCTTCCATGGACATCACCTAGGGGCGCGGGCAGAGGCAAGGGAAGGAAGAAGGCGGTGAGGAGAGAGAAGAGGGAGGAGAGACAGGAGGTGATGGAGAGGGAGAAGAGATGAGGAGAAGGGGAGTCATTTTGAGTCAACTCCATGGGACGAGAGCCCCTCATTCTGGTTCCACAGTTCCATGGGCTCAAGTGGGTAGAACTAAGCGCTTTTGGGGACCTTCCTATGGTCGGTGGCCTGAAGGCTTGCCTGGGGCAACGGTTCAAGGGTGGGCTGCCAGCAGAGAGGGATCTTGATGGAGGCCCCTGGGCTTCTTACAGTCGGTTGACCTGAATTTTTTCTGCCCCATGTAGGTTGAAAATGATCTGGCCAGATCTGACCAAGGCTGCTCAGTCTCTTCTCTTATCCTCCCTCCAGCAGTGTGGAGTGCCCCGGCCAAACACATCGGAGGTACGTGCCTCAGGGAAAGACGGTTGCCCTGTGTCTTATCATGCCCCGAGCAACATTTCTCAAAGCAGGTTCTAGAAAATTCCAGTCTCCTGAGATGCTCCATGAAAATAAGTGGTCCCTGGTCAAATACATTTGGGAAACACTGACATTCTATCCTCTCCTCTTTCGGAGATTATAAGGCATGCTTGTAGATTCAAGGCTCTGAGAAGTCCTGCAGGAATGAAATCGATTCAGTTGTGTTTAATGCAGAGCTTCCAAAACTGTTCTCAGAACGGGTTCTTACAAACCTTCTAACACTTTACTCCAAAGATGGGGATATTTTGTGATTCCTAGACTTCTGGAAGGTTTGTGGAGAGAGGCACATCAGGGTCCCCTGAGATTTGTGTACGTGTGGGCATTTTCGAGTGTGCTTTCATCTGCTGTCAAGGGGTCCTTCTCTGCTGACTTCTCTCTTTCCCCTTCCCATTTTAAAAGATATTCTCCTATTTTAATATTTTTAAGTGTTAGTTTTATTTATTATCTTTTTTGTTTGTTTTTGGAAACGAAGTCTCACTCTTGTCACCAGGCTGGAATTCAGTGGTGCAATTATAGCTCACTGCAGTCTTGAACTCCTGGGTTCAAGCGATTCTCCCTCCTCAGCCTCCCGAGTAGCTGGAACTATAGGCATGAACCACCGTGATTGACTAATTAAAAAAAAAAAAATTGTAGCGATGAGATCTCCCTATGTTGCCCTGGCTGGTCCTGACCTCCTGGCTTCAAGTGATCCTCCTGCCTTGGTCCTCCAAAATACTGAAATTACGGGTGTGAGCCTCTATGCCTCCCCCATTTTTATTTACCATGAAGGGCCGAGGAGCTGTCATTGTCCCCTACCCACCTTGGCATCAAAGGCGTGTTTGAAGATCTCACACAAGGTCTTGGCATAGGCTTGTGATTTGCCGGTCTCCGTGGCATAGAGGATGGTCGCTTTGACCCTCTTGGCCATTGCCTGCCCCATCAGCTTGGCCGAGAACTTGACAGCTCTGGAGGGAAGAGGATGGGGGGGGAACAAGGGAGGAGGGAGAGAAGATCCTGAATTGGGACTTTCAGAACTGCTATCCATGAAATCTAACAGGAGGGGACGTGGCCTCTACGTGCTTGATGGCCTCAGGCTTCCCTCAGAGACACTCAAAACCTCTGCCTCCAGGAAGCCAACTGACTTCTTGGGTGAATTCCACCAGAGCGATTCGTTATGATCAGAACGGAGGGTGAGTTCTGTTAGTTTGTGGCTTGGTCCGTGGGTCCCAGGCTTCAGCACTTTGGCATCCCAAGAGTTGCCTCATAGGATGATCATCCATCCATTTGCTTATCCCTCATTCATCAAAGATGTGTTGAGTGTTTGACTGTGTCAGGCATTGCTGGAGGAGCTGGAGGACACTGAGGATAGAGCTATGCTCATGTGTGCATGCGTGTGTACGCGTGCTTGAGAGAAACACAGAGAGAAATGAATCCCTAAGAAGTCACCAGGCATTAACTTAGAAGGGAGTTGAGAGGTCCAAGGTAGGGCCAGGTTTGGCCTACTCAGCAATGCACATCCGGGGTCTTGCATAGAGCCTGGTACCCGGTAGATTCTAATTAAATACCTATCCAAAGATGCTGCCTCTTTGGGGAGTTTGAATGCCGAGTCCAGCCTCTTTCCAGGTAAACGAAGAAGCCCAAACCAAGGCTCCATCCTTCCCCTCTACAGGGCCAGGAGTGAGGCAGAGGGGAGAGGGCACAGAAACCAGGGGCTCAGGAATACCTGGGCTCCACTCCTGAGCGAAACTCCCTGTTCTAACTAGGAATCTCAGGGCCCCCGTTGGCTCCCGTTAGGTTCCAGTTAGCGGTTGTATACAAATCGCTAATTATCCCCCACCTGGGGATTATTGGAGGTAAATTCATTATTTTTTAGAATCAGGAAAACCGCCCACGCTGTAGGAACACAGGAGCTTGGGGGAGAAGCTGAAAGGAATAAAAGGTAGCTGGAGGGTTCCCTTGGAATGATCTGAGCATAAAAACACAGCGATAATTAATTCCCATTGTTACTACCCAAAACTTAATAGTGCAATTAACATTTTAGATTTCTTCCTCCCTTCTTCCTCAGAGACAGGGGAACCTAACTGGAGCCAATGGGGGCCCTGAGATCATGTGAAATATTCTCGTTAGGAAAGGATGGCTGCCCATGAGGGTTTTTTGTTTTTTGTTTTGCATTAGGACTGCAGCCTCGACTCCCTGGGCTCAAGTGATTCTCCTGCCTCAGACTCCTGAGTATTGAAATTACAGGTGTACATCACCACGCCCTGCTAATTGTTTTCATTTCTGTAAAACCGAACTCTTGCTACGTTGCTCGGGTTGGTCTCAAACTCCTGGGCTCAGGCAATCCACTCACCTCGGCTTCCCAAAGTGCTGGGATTACAGGTGTAAGCCACTGCGCCCAGCCTGTCATGAGTTCTTGCCTGGCTGGAGGATGGGATTAGGGTGGAAGGAGAGAGAGGAAGAGAGATCCCACTGGCCATATTAGGAGTGAGGACTTAGGTTTGAGTCTCTGCAAGGCCCACCAATGTCTTGCCTTTGGGGTCCTTGGCTTAGATGGCACTTGTCATAGATGAGATAGCATACATAGAGAGTTCTGGACTCAAGGAGGTGAGTATGAGCCTCAGGACATACCCCTGTCTCCTGCCAAAACAGTAGCTCCAAACATTAGCCTCTGGTGAGTTACTCCATGAGGTTCTCTTTCTTTGGGTAGAAGGCTGCACCCCCATGAAGCTGTCTCAGCTGGTACCACCCCACTCATCAGCTGTCACCCGGCCAGCCAAGTATTCTTCAAGAAAATTACTCCTCAGTAGCTATGTACCCCCTATCACCTCTTAGTCGTTGAACCTTCATCATCTCAATGGTCACCTCCTCCAGGAAGCCCTCCCTGACCTCCCAGACTTCTTGAACCACTGTTATTTCCATGAGTTAATTTATTATTGCCACTTATTGTATATGTGTAACTCTTTGACAAATGAATGGCTGTGAGTTCATGAGAGCAGAGGCTACATCTGTCTAGCTCACCATGACATCCCTGGAGCCCAGCACAGCGCCTGGCTCCGAGAGGCCCTCAGCAATCACTGGTGGGCTGAATGAATGAATGACTGAGTGAATGAATTAGGGGCCAGCCCTGGTCCAGGATGTTCTCTAGGCAGTGCTGCCCTGGGGCTGACTGACCACGGTTCCTCCCCACTCTGAGTTCAGTGACTTTCTGTTGGTAGCTTGAGAATGGCCATCATGAGAGTGTTTACAACATGGCAATGGGCAAACGTTATGAATCAAGGTATTATTATTATCGATATACCACTGTCTCTAAGACAAGAGTTTAAGAAACTGGGAAGGGAAAGTGAGTTCGAGGAAGAGAAACATTGGGGCAACACTGACATCTCCCACTCGGGGCAAAGCAGGCATGGGCGCAGGAGGAGACGGCAAGATTGTATCCCCGAGGGGCCAGTGGGAGTGTGGGGTGCAAGCACCAGCTGGCTCCCCTCGCTGGGGTTCTCTGAGCATGGGTGCACAGCTGCCCGCCCACCTGCTGCAGGACACTCACTCTGCCAGCTTCTTGAAGCCGATGGCTCGCCGCTTTGTGGGGGTCCCGTTGGTGCCCTTCCAGACGTGGGTGTTCCAGGGATCGGGCTGGAAAAGAAAAGAGGACAATGGTCACCGCAGGAGGGCACCCGGCTCCCCTCGGAGACGCCCAGGACTCCCTAGGGCCTGGGGCTGTCCTGCCCTCAGCCCTCCATGTGGGATTCCAGAAGTGCCGACCACAGGTTCTTGCCCAGTGGTTTCTGCGTTGTCTGGCTAATCCATCCCCCTCCACCCTCAGTCCCTCTCAAATTCATTTCATCTCCATCTGGTCTTTCCGCTAGACCTGTGCTGTCCCATATGGAAGCCACCAGCCGCGTGCGGCTATTGAGTGTCCAGGGCTGGCCCCTAATTCACTCACTCATTCATGTACTCAATCATTCATTCATTCAGCCCGCCAGGAAGTACCGAGGGCCTCCCTGAGCCAGGCGCTGTGCCGGGGGTGTCCCGGTGAGCTAGACAGATGTTGCCCCTGCTCTCATGAACTCACAGCCATTTCTTTGTCAGAGAAATCACACAAATAAATGGAGCAGCTGTGACAGGTGCTATCAAAAAGTGGTTCATGAAAATAATAGTGTTTCATGGCGTTTAGGAGGGCAGGAAGGGCTTCCTGGAGGAGGTGACCACTGAGCTGAAGAATGAAATGAAGAAGGTTTCACAAAAGAGAGGGGAAAGAGGGGGGTTACGGCCCGAGACTGCTGAGGAGTAAATTTCCCGAAGAACCCTTGGCCGGCGGGGGACCAGCGGATGAGCAGGTGGGACCACTGAGACAATGTGTGTGTGTAGGGAGGGGATGCAGCCCTCTGCTCAGAGAGAGAGATAGTTGCCCCCCGAGGCAACACGTGTGTCGGACGCAGAAGACTCAGCACAAGAGAGGCGGCGGGGCGGGACCTGGTATTCGAAGCAGGGCGTGAGGCGGTAATTGAGCATCTCCTGGTGGAAGACGGGGGTGATGCTGCCGGACATGGGGGGCACGATCCACACCCAGTCGGCGGGGCAGCCTCCCCGGCAGCGGTACTCGTTCTCCATGTGCTTGATGAAGGACTCGGTGGCCGAGTGGTGGTCGACGATGGTCACCTTGTCGCTCTGTGGGAGGAGAGGGGACAGGGGTGCCGAGGAAAGAGAAGTTGGGTGTCTCTCTCAGGACGCTCACTCTCTACCCCCAGAGCAGTGCTTCCTGGGAGTGGGCCCCAGGGTGGGTTTTCCCACGGCCATTCTCTCTGCGTTTCTCTTTTGGCCCCACTTAGGCCCAGGAGAACGTCTCGGTTGGGTGCTGTTGTATCTTTAACATCTTTCTTGTGGATCTTCCAACCTTCCTCCCTCTCATCCCACCCTCCTTTTTAAAATTTTTAAAATTGATTTATTTATGTATGAGTTGGTGTCTCACTCTGTGGCCCAGGCTGGAGGGCAGGGGCACCATCACTCCTTGTGGCAGCCTCTACCTCCTGGGCACAGGCGATCCTTCTACCTCAGCCTCCTGAGTAGCTGGGACCACAGGTGCGTGCCATCGTGCCCGGCTCACTTTTAAATTTTTTTGCAGAGATGAGGTCTTGCTATATTGCCCAGGTTGGTCTCGAACTCCTGGGCTCAAGAGATCCTCCCGCCTCAGTCTCTGGGAGTGCTGGGGTTACTGGTGAGAGACGCACAACTTTGCTTTGTTTTCCTTGTGTTTGCTTGCTTATTTACTTAATATCACAATTGCCTTCCATTTATGGCAACTGATGCCCGCTCTCAGTGTATGGTGGTGATATAAAATCCTCATAAAATACAAGTTTTTAGTTGAGTTGACTTAAAAAAACAGCACAGGTAAATCACAGGGGAGGCGCAGGTGGACTGTATGTCGAGGGGAGCTGGGCTGGGCCTGAATTCCTAAGCTGTGCAAGCAACATTTCCTCTCTTTGCTCATAAAACCTCGCCCTTCCTGCTCTCTTGTTTCTTCATTGCTCATCTCCCTCCGACCCTATTGGCTGACCTGTCTTTGTGTCAGTCCACAAACTTCACCTCCTCTATCACTAAGAGGGAAGGGAGGTGGTCTCCCTCTGTCTTGCCATCTCAAGCTGTTTCTTTCCTTTGATATTCCTCAGTGCCCCCACTGTCCCCATATCTGACATGGGGACATATGGCTTTTATTCCTATCTACTCACGACTTGGTCTAACGTGTTCATCCTGCTGTGTGTGCCTTTGACATGCCCAGACTGGAAGCCCCCATAGGATAGAGATGCTCCCTATCAGGACGAGTGACCTCTATTCTTTAAGTCTCCTGGTTTTCCCAGGAGAATCCTGGTTTGTGCCCACTGTCCTGGCATAATTATTTATAGCTCCCCTTTCTGTTCTCAAAAGAGTTGTGGCTTAGCCAATACATTTCACAGCCACCCTACTATAATACCATTTGCCACAGAGCCTCATGCATTTTGGATCCTAAGTGCTTCTTATCACGATGATGAGTATTTGTCTGTTATGCCATAGCCTGAGAACTTAAGAAAGGACAAGACACAGAGGATGCCTGTCATCTCAAGTCTAAAAAACCCAAAGCAACAAGTCACAATGCTCCCCTCCACCATCTATTCATCTCATCTGTCTGTCAAATGGTCCCCACCCAAGAGCCACACTGGAGAGGAAGGCATGCAGGATGGGAGGCAGACCATGTTCATGGATAGACTCCTCCCAACAGCAGCTTCTGGTAGGTAGGTCTCTTGACCCTCTGAACCCAGGTTTGGAAGGGTCTGAGCTCCCATTTGAGGCTCGACCCTGGTGATTGTGGGGTCCTGGTGCTACCTGAAAGCTGTAGAGAACTGCAATATTGATCTCCACCAGTGCCTGGTCCTTCCACAGGGAGGATGTCTTCCTCATATCTAAGTTCATCTTCTTGGCCACTTCCTGAGAGAGGAGAAAAAAGGCAGACCTATAGGCTGGGCACCTCTGGATTTCAGACTGACGAGCTGCTGTTATAAATGAACTTCTTAATTAATCAATCAACTCGCTCACAAACTAATTCATTCACTCACTCATTTAAAGTATTTTTTTTTTCTTTTGAGAACCTGTCGGCAGCAGGAAACTAGAGACTTGGCTAGCCTTTTAATGATTAAACTTACATTCTGAGTGGGGAGAGAGTTAATACTGACATGTGCTAATCCCTAGGAAGAAAATAAGGTAAGGAAACAGGATGAAGAAGAACATGGAACTGGGCTGATTCGGGGCAGTCGGGGAAGGCCCACTGTGGAGAGAGCATGTAAGGCGAGACCTAAGTGATGAGGAGAAGCAGAAAATTCGTAGCTCTGGGGAGAGACCAGCAAAAGCAAGGCTCTGAGGTAGGACCAAGCTTGGGCCATCTGAGACACAGAAAGAGGGCAGTGTACTCAGAGGGTGGCGCATGAGAGGATCTGGTGGGAGTGAGGCGGGACTGGACAATGTGGGACCCTGAAGGATGTGCCAAGGAGTCCGGATTTTATTCCAGGTGTGACTGCAGGCAGAGTCTGGGGATTTGTCTTTTTTTTTTTTGAGTTGGAGTCTCACTCTGTTGCTCAGACTGGAGTGCAGTGGCCGCTCCTGGCCACCTCAGCCTCGACCTACTGGGCTCCGGCGATCCTTCCGCCTCAGCCTTCTGAGTAGCCGGAATTACAGGCATGCGCTACCACGCCCAGCTGATTTTTTTGATTTATTGTAGAGATGAGGTCTTGCTGCCCAGGCGGGTCTCGAACCTGCGGGCTCAGGCAATCCATTCACCTCAGCCTCCCAAAGGCGCGGGATTACAGGCTGAGCCACCGAGCCCGGCTTTGGGGATTGTCTTAAGCAGAGATGTAGGTCTGGGGAAAAGCTACCTCTCCAGCCCCTCCAGCCTACCCCACCCCCAGAGCAGTCATTACTTAGCATCTGGACCACAAGTGCTTTGACGATGAGTGCTGAACTCCTCAGCACAAGTCCTTTGACGATGAGTGCTTGACAGATGGGGAAACCGAGGCTCAGAGAGGTACCTGAACTTTTCCGGGGTCCACAGAGCCAGTTGGCTTTGGAGCCGGAGCCCTGGAAGATGCCTAATGGCCAAGTCCTGGAACCTGCTCCCCAGCCAGCCCACGCCTGCGGCAAAATGACTTGCAAAAACCAGCTCGGCTGGTGACATGTATGTTGCAGCTAAGGCAGAAGCAGGAACTGGTGTCAGGAGCAGAGAAGACCCAAGAGCAAATGCATTAATTAGAGCCCTGTTTCCACTGTCTCTGTCAATACCAGTCACTGGCGGGAACTCAGGTCTCATTACAGGGCTGGAAGGCAGCAATTTCTCGGGCTTGGGTAAATGACTCCCAGATCCAGCTGTCAGCATGCGAACCTAATAGCAGTGGGGATTGGAGGGTTGGGGTGAGAGGGAGGCTCGTTTAAGCTACCCAGCAACTATTCTTTGCAACTGAGATGCAAGCAGAGATCAGAAAGCGGGCTTTGGGATTCACTCTGAGGCTGAAGTGTTAGGTTCTGCTGGAGCCTTTACCAGCGACAGGTTTGCAGGAAGTAAGACAAGTGACGCTGCTTTATGGAAATGCATATGAAACTTGAGTTGGTTTAGGACAGAGGAAAGTGTGTACAGTCAGTCATCCTGCTACTGTTATTCTACAGCATTATTTTTGGTGAAAAGAATAGAAATTATTGCAGGGAGAGAAAAAGTTTTATGACTTAAAAAAAATCCCCAAATGCGACTTGAGTCCCTTCTGTGGAAATGGCCTGAAATGTCTTCTCTCGTGCCAGAAGTTTGTATGCATCAGTAGCTGCCCAGTAGAATCTTCCAGGGGAACTTTGCAAAATGCAGATGCCCAAGTCACATCAGAACCCTGGCGAATGGGACCCGGGCACCATCAAGTCCCAGGGCCTCCAGTGTGCAGTGAGGCTGAAGATGTCTTGCATCTATATTCCAGGGCGATACCAGTGGATTTTAACAACACAACCCTAACACTTGCTTCTGAGTTTTTGAGAAAGGGTCTTGCTCTTTTGCCCATAGACCACTGCAACCTCAAACTCCTCGGCTCAAGCAATCCTCCCACCTCAGCCCCCTGAGTAGCTGGGACTACAGGCATGAGCCACCACATTGGGCTTTTTTTTTTTTAAATTTTTTTATTAGTTTTTGTAGAGATGGGGTCTTGCTATGTTGTTGAGGCTGGTCTTGAACTCCTGGCCTCAAGCGATCCTCCTCCCTAGGCATTCCAAAGGGCTGGGATTACAGGTATGAGCCACCATGCCTGGCCTGGTTGAGTTCTTGTTTTTTTTTTTTTTTTTTTTGAGTTGGAGTCTCACTCTGCCGCCCAGACTGGAGTGCAGTGGCCGCTCCCGGCCACCACAGCCTCGACCTGCTGGGCTCCGGCGATCCTTCCGCCTCAGCCTTCCGAGTAGCCGGAATTACAGGCATGCGCTACCACGCCCGGCTGATTTTTTGAGTTATTGTAGAGATGAGGTCTCGCTGCCCAGGCGGGTCTCGAACCCGCGGGCTCAGGCTATCCACTCACCTCAGCCTCCCAAAGGTGCAGGATTATGAGTTCTAATCTTGGCTCTGCCTCTTATTTCCTGTGTGACACAGGCCCAGCACTCAACTTCTCTGTTTCTCAGTGCCCACGTTTGAAACAAAGCCAACAGCAGCAGACTGTTGTGAGACACATTTGCTGACAAAAACACAGCAATCATGATGCTTTCACCAAATGTGAGTTTCAGGAAGCACCGCTCCAGCACTTTTTAGTCGATAAGGATGAGTCAGCCCGGGAGGGAATCAGACCCTCTGAGAAGTGCTTAGAGTAGGGAACCACTGCCAGCCCTCCTCCCTTGCTTTTCAGAGGAGACTAAATATGTCCCGAGTTTGTGGGTCACCCCCCAACTCTTCTCACAAGGTTTAACACTGAGAGGCAGTGTAACACAGTGGTGAGGAACTTGGACCATCGGGCCAAACTGGGCTGACATCCCACACCTGCTAACTGTGTGACCTTGAGCTTGTCACTCCATCCCTCCAAAAGGCCTCGGTTTCTTTGTGAAAGGGGAAGTACCAAGATTATGGGGAGGATTAAATAAGAATGGAATACAGGCCAAGTGCTTTGAATAGTGTTAGTGTGTGGTGTGTGCTATGTGTATGTTTGCTATTCTTTTCTTTTTTTTTTTTTGAGGTGGAGTCTCATTCTGTTGCCCAGGCTAGAGTGTAGTGGCATACTCATGGCCACCCCAGACTCAACCTGCCAGGCTCTGGCAATCCTTTTGTCTCAGCTTTCCAAGTAGCTGGAACTACAGGCCTGTGCTACCACATCCGGCTAATTTTTTAAAAAAAAATTATTGTAGAGACGAGATCTCACCAATTGCCTGGGCTGGTCTTGAACCCATGGGCTCAGGCAATCCACTAGCCTTGGCCTCCCAAAGTGCTGGGATTACAGGCTGAGCCACCGAGCCTGGCCTTCTTTTTCTTTTAAGAGATGGAGTCTTGCTCTGTTAGCCAGGCTGGAGTGCAGTAGCATAATCAAGACTCACTAGCCTCGACCTCCCAGGCTCAAGTGGTTCTTCCATCTCAGCCTCCTGAGTAGCTATCACCATACCTGGCTAACTTTTTTTCTTTTTTCTATTTTGGCAAAGATGGGGTCTCACTACGTTACCCAGGCTGGTCTTGAACTCTTAGCCTCAAGTGACCCTCCTGCCTCAGCCTCCCAAAGTGCTGGGATTCAAGATGTTAGCCACTGTGCTTGGCTGTGATTTTCATCGCTGGTAAAGACACAGGTGCCTCTGAAGCTTCCAGGAGCTTCACCAGGATTGCAATTCTGTTCTAACCCCTTCAAGCATCCACGCTCCTGAGCTGGGCTGTGGGGAGGGACTGCTGAGCTGACGCCCTCTGCCCTGGGCTCCCCTTCGTGGTGACCCATGAGGAGCCTCACCTCCAGGATGTTGTAGCGGGAATTGTCACAGTAGTCGCGGACGCCAATCTCTGTGCCCATGTACCAGCCGCTGAAGGGACAGGCGCTGAACTCCAGGCCGCCGATCTCAAGAAGCATGTTGGACACGGCGGGGAGGCCGTACCACTTCAGGCCCAGGTCCTTGAACCACTCAAACCTGCAGAGAGCAACACAGCCGGCTCACCTGGGCAGGACAGCCTGAGTCTGGGGATGCTGGAATGCCAGGGACTGACTGTCTGGACCTGATTCCTAGGCCCGCGCTAGGTCAATGGAATCACGTTTCACAGGTGGGGCCTGAGGATACACATTTTAAACACATTTCCCAGGTATTTCAAATGGATGTTCAGGCCTGGAAACCACTGCCTTGGGCTGCTGTTTATATTCCAAACCCACCAGGAAAGTCAGTCCAGGGGAAAGCGTGGGGACTTACTTTGCCCCCACCCCTCTGAGCTCCTCCTACTTCAGGGCCTTTGCACAGGCAGTTCCTGCCTCCTGGGATCTTGTTCCTTCCTGCTGTGCTTCCGGCTCTTACTAATACTTTAATTCTCAGCTAAAATGCTGCTTACTCATGAAGGCTTCCCTGATGCCCCGTTTATTGGAATTAAATATTTGAGTAATGGTGTAAGATCTTCCCCTTGGAGATCATAAGCACCATGGAGGCGGGATTAAGTCAACCTCGAAAGCTAGCACGATGCCTGGCCTGTACTGGAAACAGTAAACCATGTGGGACAAGCCAATGGATGAATGAGTGAATGAATGTAGGCTAAACCTCACCCAGGAAGTCATGAGGTGACTTCCTAAATATTGGGGTGTCAGGAGCCTCCAGACACTTGCTCCCTCTCCAGGCTGAGACTAGGATCAGGCAGGTAAGGCATTAGCCTTGGGTGCAAAAGTTATGAGGTAAGGAGGTACACCAAAAACTCAGTAACCAAGATCAATGCTATCACTCATTTATGCAATATTTTGAATTAATGCAACATTTAAAAAAATCAAAATTAATTTTTTTTTTGAGTCAGGGTCTCACTCTGTTGCCTAGGCTGGAGGGCAGTGGCATGATCATGGCTCACCGCAGCCTTCACCTCCTGGGCTCAGGCAATCCTTCTGCCTCAGCATCCTGAGTAGCTGGGACTACAGGTTTGCACCACCATGCCTGGCTAATTTTTTTGATTTTTTTTTTTTTTTGTAGAGATGAGGTCTCACTATGCTGCCCAGGCTGGTCTTGAACTCCTGGGCTCAGGCAATCCTCCCGCCTCAGTTTCCCAAAGTGCTGGGATTACAGGTGTGAGCCACCATGCCCAGCAAAATCATATATATATTGGATGAACAGTAGATCAACATTTTCAATAAAGACAGGATCCAGTTCAGGATTGAGATTAGTGTGAGACCACTGAGGTGTCACGTGAGTGCAGGGTGGGATTTAAAAAAAAAAAATTAACTTTGAGACCTGAAACTATAAAACTACTAGAAGAAAACCGGTAAATGCTTCAGGATATTGGCCTAGGGAAGGATTTTATGAATAAGACCTCAAAAGCACAGGCAACAAAAGCAAAAAATAGACAAATGGGATTTTATCAAACTAAAAAGCCTTTGCATAGCAAGGAAAACAATCAACCACGTGAAAAGACAGCCTGCAAGCTGGGAGAAAATATTTGAAAACTATTCATCTGTCAGGGGTTCATATCCAGAATATATAAGAAACTCAAACATCTCAACAGCATAAAAGCAAACAATTTGATTAAAAAAATGGACAAATGATTGAAACAAAAACTATTCATCTGACAGGGGTTCATATCCAGAATGTATAAGAAACTCAAACATCTCAACAGCATAAAAGCAAACAATTGGATTAAAAAATGAGCAAATGATTGAAACAGACATTTCTCAAAAGAAAACATACAAATGTCCAACAAATAGATGAAAAAATGCTCAACATCACTGATCATAAGGGAAATGCAAATCAAAACCACAATGAGTGATCATCTCACTCTCACTAGGATGGAAATTATAAAAAAGACAAAAAATAAATATTAGTGAGGACATGGAGAAGAGGGAACTTGTACACACTGTTGGGAATGTAAACTAGTACAGCCACTAGGCAGAACAGCTTGGAACTTCCTCAAAAAACTACCACGTAGAATTACCACGTGATCCAGCAATCCCATTACTGGACATTTATCCAGTGGTAAGGAAATCAGTCTATCAAGGAGATATCTGCACCTTCATGTTTACTGCAGCACTGCTCATCATAGCCAAGGAATGGAATCAACCTAACTGTCCAACAACAGATGAATGATTAAGAAAATGTGGTAGACAAACACATTGGAATATTATTCAGCCATAAAAAGGGGTGAAATACTCTCATTCGTGGCAACATGGATGGAACTGGGGTAGATATGATAAGCCAGAGACAGAAAGTTAAACATCACCTGATCTCACTCATGTGGAAGCTAAAACGAGTTGATCTTATAGAAGTAAAAACTAGAACAGAAGATACTGGAGGCTGGGAAGGGTGGGGGGAAAGGAGGGTAGGAAGAAATTTATTAAAGAATACAAAATTAGAACCCAACACCTGAGCTGTGGCGGTGGCGGCGGCTCCTGCGCTCCGGCTGGGCTGGGTATGGCGCCGCCCGGGTACTCGTGACCAAGCCAGGTGTGCGCGGATGTCAGTGCTCCCAGGGCTTGGACACGCCTGATGCGCCTAGCAGATGTATTTACAAAGAAAATGCCAATAAATTGGCAAAGGGACAAAATGTTAATTAAAGAGAGATGCTAAATGGTTGATATCGTCATGTTAAA
>NW_007070707.1:0-817 GCF_000164805.1 Carlito syrichta | reverse complement strand
GCCTGTGATCTCAGCACTTTGAGAGGCTGAAGCAGAAGGATCACCTAAGCCCAGAAAGTTGAGTGTGCAGTGAGCCATGATTGTGTCATTGCATTCCAACCTGGGCAGCAGAGTGAGACCCTGACTCAAAAAACAATAACAAAAAAGAAAATTAAATAAAAATTTAAAAATAGGTGTGGTGGTACATGCCTATATTTCCAACTACCCTGGAAACTGGCTTGCTTGAGCCCAGGGGTTTGAGGCTGCAGCAAGCTATGACAGTACCACTTCACTCCAACCTGGGCAACAGAGCAAGACCCTGTCTCAAAAAATTTTTTTTAGGTCCCTATACTATGGGACCAGGATGATGGAGGATTGAGACAATGGCTAATGCTGCAGTTGAGAAGGGTCCGCCCCTGTAGGCTGAAGCTGGTTTCTGGAATTCGTCTCTTCTGCTTCCTCATGCCTGTAGCTTGGACTTCCTGAGCCTTCCTGCAGGCAGGTCAGCGAAAGTCCACTCTCCACCCTTCACATCTGCAGTTCGGTGGCTTCACGCCCTGACGAGACTCATCCAAGAAGTATTATGTCCTGTCCCATGTATAGGAACATTAGAAAGAGTCTGGACATGACAGAAAGGGGTAGGAATCCTCTGGGAAATAAAATGACACCGTGGAAGGTATCTCTCCTGCCCCACAGGCAGGCTGGTAAGAGTTGAGAAAAAAAAATAGGAAAAAAAAAAGAGTTGAGAAAAATTCAAATAGCCCAAAGACCTTTTATTTTCTGTTTTTTTTTTTTTTTTTTGTTTCACTCTGTCACCCAGACTGGAGTGCAGTGGCCG
>NW_007070706.1:0-818 GCF_000164805.1 Carlito syrichta | reverse complement strand
TCATTTAACTCCAAAGCCCATTATGCCTCTCCCACTCCATGCTGCCACAAAAGGGGTCCTTTTCACTCAATGTAATCGTGATCATTCTCTCATTAATCAAGTAGTCTTTAAAAATGCAATTTTTGTTCAGCATTCTCTTTCATCCTTGTAATTTACTGTCATTTATTAAACTAGTTTTCTAATGGTATACAGTTAGTGATTCCAATTTTTCAAATGGTCAAATAACACTACACAGAATATTCTGGCAAGATAAAAATGTTGCATGCTTCTTTGATTATTTCCTTAGGATAAAATCCTGGAAGTGTTCTTACTTCAAAAATGAGAAACACGTTTAACTCTTTGATAAGCACCTTCCTAAGGCCCCAGGCAAAGCCTGTACACATGTAGGTTCCTAGAAGTCATGTACAACACACTCACTTCATCACATTCTTGCCAACTCTAAGAGTTATCATCCTTTTTAGTCTTTGACAGTCTGATATGTAAAAAAATAGTGTCATGCTTTCATTTGCATTCCACTGATTGAAAATGAAGTTAAAACCACTAAATACATGTTATTAGATTTTTCTTTTTTGAGAATGACTGGCACAACCTTTGCCCTTTTGTTCCTTGGATTGTTTATCTTATCCTTGCAACTTGTGTTAACTCTTCAAGTAGGAGTACCTTTTGCTTATATGTAAAAGAAATATTATATTTGCCTATTTATCCCTTGTCTTTAAAGGCCTTTTGACTTGAGGAATCTCTGTGCTTGATACACATAGAGTTTCTCTTTTCGTTAAAATGGCGGAATCATTCTCTTTTTGTTTGAATGGAAACGACAG
>NW_007070705.1:5507-6581 GCF_000164805.1 Carlito syrichta | reverse complement strand
ATCTGGAGGGCTTATTAAGGCACAGGTTCCTGGGCCCCACTCTCCAGGGCTCTGATTCTGTAGGTCTGGGGTGGGGCCTTGCAATTTGCATTTTAACAAGTTCCCAGGAGTTGCCAATGCTGCTTGCTGGTCCATACCAGGTGCAGAATTTGCCCCTGTGCCTGTTGTACAGTAAGTGGTAGGTGGCAACTGAAAAGACGCCTGCCTGTCCTGAAAATGGAGGAGAGGCATTCTTTTCAGTGGGGCCACCAGGCTTGGTGGGATGTGAACTTAGAGCTGCAGCTTAGTCCCAAAAGGGGAAAGCCTGCCTCAGGATGCAGTCAGCACAATTGAGAGGCAGAGAGTGATGCATTCCAGAGGACATTTGAGGACCTGAATCTAGACATATTTTATGCTAACTGGATCTACCCTCTGGACGTTTTAGTGACATGAACCAAAAAAGGTTCCTCTTTTTTTTTTTTTGAGTTGGAGTCTGACTGTCACCCAGACTGGAGTGCAGTGACACACTCCCAGCCACCACAGCCTCAACCTGCTGGGCTCCGGTGATCCTTCCACTTCAGCCTTCCAAGTAGTCGGAACTAGCGCGCCCGGCTGGTTTTTGATTTATTGTAGAGACGAGGTCTCGCCAAGCTGCCTGGGCGGGTCTCAAACCTGCGGGATCAGGCAATCCTCTCGCCTCAGCCTCCCAAAGTACTGGGATTATGGGCTGAGCCACCGAGCCTGGCCTCTTTTTCTTTTTGTTGTTGAGTTGGAGTTTTACTCTGTTGCCCAGAATGGAGTGCAGTGGCACGCTCCCGGCCACCGCAGCCTCGACTTGCTGGGTTCTGGCGATACTTCTGCCTCAGCCTTCCAAGTAGCTGGAACTACAGGCGCACACTACCACGCCTGGCTAGTTTTTGGTTTATTTTTTAATTTTTATTATTATTTTTTTGAATTGGAGTCTCACTCTGTCGCCCAGTCTGGAGTGCCATGGCTGCTTCCGGCCACCGCAGCCTCGCCTGCTGGGCTCCGGCGATCCTTCCGTCTCAGCCTTCCCAATAGCCGGAATTACAGGCATGTGCTACCACGCCCGGC
>NW_007070705.1:3769-5374 GCF_000164805.1 Carlito syrichta | reverse complement strand
TTTTTGATTTATTGTAGAGATGAGGTCTCGCTGCCCAGGCGGGTCTTGAACCCACGGGCTCAGGCAATCCACTCACCTCAGCCTCCCAAAGGTGCGGGATTTACAGGCTGAGCCACTGAGCCTAGCAAGTTTTTGGTTTATTGTAGAGACAAGTTCTCGCCAAGTTACCCAGGTAGGTCTCAAACCCGTGGGCTCAGGCAATCCACTCACCTTGGCCTGTAATCCTGCTGGGATTACAGGCTGAGCCATCGAGCCCAGCCAAAAGTTCCTCTTTTCCCTTAAGCCCATTTGAATTGGGTTGCTGTCTGACAACTTAGAGAGTCCTGCTGTAGTGGAGAAGATATTGAAGGCACCAGTCTGTAGGAAAACAAGAAAATGGGAAAAGACCTTGGATACAGGCCAGAGTCTTCGGCTAATACCATCCCTTCATGGTTCAGATGGGGTGTAGACTTTGCTCAATGTCACACAGCAAGTGAGGCAGAACTGAGTTGAGAATTTGGATCTTCTGACTGTATTTATGCCTTTCATGGCCTGTTGAACAAATATTGACCCAAAAAAAGAAGATGCAGCCCCTTCTGTGCACTAGGAAGGCTACTTCCTAGGGAGTGGTATCAGCAAGGTTTTCTAGCAGTGAGGTGGGGAATCTTCTGTTGGGTGCATTGCTTGGGCTGAATCTCCTACAAAGTGCTGACCTTAAGCAGACAGAATCCCATATGCCTGGCTTTCAATGACCTAGTGGTTAAGGACCTTGGCTTTGGAATGAGGCGAACTGGGTCTGAAGTGTGAGGTCTAGGCACATTATTTAGCTCTCTGAGACCAGGTCCCTTGCTTACAGTAATGCCTACCTCAAGAAGTATGTTAGGTGGTCTTGGTATCATGCCAGGCATGAACTAGCTGCTCGATAAGTAGTCAATGCTAGTATTCTGATACTATGATAACTGCACATCACACAGGCCTCAGGCAGTGAGCCACAGCCCTGGGGACTCTGGCAAAAGGCAGAACACACCCTCAGAGGCATCCTGGGGAAGGGCAAGCATCTAAGGACCATCCAGCTGACTGAGCAGGGCAGGGTGGTTCTGGTTTGTGTAAAATTACTGAAGATTACTTGGAGTACTCTGGTATGGCCAGGTCTTCACAGGGGACCTTTATCAGAAGGAAATCAACCAATTTGCAGATAATTTGAGACAGAAATGGAGGCTGCCTTGGGATTCCAACTGAGTAGCCCATGGCCCATCAGTGTATTCAATGCCCCCCTTTCCTCATCAAGTCCCAGTGCCCTAGGGGCTGCACTACCTCGCTTAACCCCCAGGCCCCTTACCATCTCTACTTTTCCTTAGCAACTTCTGACATGCGTACATTATCCGAGTTCCAGATGTTGATAGATATTGAAGTAATGGCAGAGGAGAAGAAAAATGGACCTTTTCCTCAATATTTATTAACCCAAAGATACACGGCTCTACTTTTTTGATTTGGGGAGGAATCTGCTCACCCAATGTCTTGCAAGTGTGATCTCACCAATTTAGGTGTCTTGGGAAAGTGTTTTTTGAGTCTCACTCTGTCACCCAGGCTGGAGTGCAATGGCACAATCATGGCTCACTGCAGCCT
>NW_007070705.1:2100-3008 GCF_000164805.1 Carlito syrichta | reverse complement strand
ATTTGATGATTTTTTTCTTTTGAGTTGCCCAGACTAGAGTGTAGTGGCATGCTCACGGCCACCGCAGCCTTGACCTGCTGGGCTCAGTCAATCCTTCCACCTGAGCCTTCCAAGTAGCCGGAACTACAGGCATGTGCCATGATGCCTGGCTAATTTTTTGATTTATTGTAGAGATGAGGTCCTGCTAAGTTGCCCAGGCTGGTCTCCAACCCGTGGGCTCAGGTAATCCTCTCACCTCGGCCTCCCAAAGTGCTGGGATTACAGGTGTGAGCTACTGCACGCAGTGCTATAATGAGATTTCAGCGGAGGAATGAGTACCTCTCTTTACAATTAAATAATTTGAAGACCATCGCTTTTGATTATGTTGTAGAATTTTCGAGGCTGGAAGCATCTTTGGAATAAGAGGGGCAACACCCAAAAAACCCAATATTAGTTATAAAAAATTGTGTATTTTTACATGTTTAAACTCCAGAGTACTTTCAAAGTATTCTTTTTGATGAAACACATCTATAAAGACGTTTTTCCCACAGCTCAAAAACATTTTGAATTTGTCGTTTTGATGCCTTTTAGTGCTTCTGCAATTTTTTGTTTGACCTTTTCCACATCAGCAAAACATTTCCCTTTGAGGATTTTTAAAGAATCCGAGTGAATAGGGAGGGTGGGGCATGGGGGTTATGCCAATTTTCATCAAAAACGCTGCACTTCCACCACAGTGTGGGCAGGTGCGCTCATAAATCACCCATCATGAAATGGGCAAACACATTGAAAGAATATCCAAAAATAATGTGCTGAAGTCAAACGCAGCCTCTCACAAAATGGTAGCTGGTACACCCCATGGGTTCCTAGAAAACTTACCTAGTAGGGGAAAAACTACTACTACAAACTCTGAAAGATATTCTGTTTTTACT
>NW_007070705.1:0-819 GCF_000164805.1 Carlito syrichta | reverse complement strand
TAATCAGTCATGCGTATGTAACGAAGCCTCCATGAAACCCCAAGAGGACAGGGTTTGGAGAACTGCCAATTAGCTGAAGACATGGAGTTTCCTCGAAGTGGCACACCTTGAGGTATGGTACATGGAAGTTCCATGCCCCATCCCCCATCCTATGCATCTCTTTATCTGTATCTTTTGTAATTGTCTTTATGATAAACTGGTAAACATAAGTGTTTCCCTGAGTTCTATGAGCCGCTCCAGCAAATTAATCAAACTCATAGCAGGGGTCAAGTTAAAGCTGGTTGGTCAGAAGTTCCAGAAGCCCAGACTTGTGACTGGTGTTTGAAGGGGAGGCAGACAGTCTCGTGGACTGTCAACCTGTGGGATTTGATGCGCTCTCCAGGTAGATAATCTTGGGATTAAAGGACACTCAGCTGGTGTCTGTTGTGGAATTGGTTGGTAGGGAGATGTCCCCATGTATTTTGGGGTTACAGAAGTCTTGTGTTGATTGTTGTTATGTGAGAGCAGAGGAAAACAGTTTGAGAATTTTTTTCTGAACAGTGGGACTGTCAATCAAGGCTGAGCACCCTCTCTGGGCACCACATCAGCTCAAGTTCTTCTGAGAATTTGAATTCTGAATGGTTTGATGCAAGGACTGAAGAGGATGGTGCTGACTTAAACCCATGGCCTTGTCCTGTAGACATTGTCCAGTGGTTTCCACACAACTTGGCTCCACTGGTGTCCTTCAGGGTCTTGTCTGTTCTGAGGCCTGTTGTGTTGCCTTTCCTTTGAGGTCCCCAAGCCTCTCCAGTAGACAAAGTAGACAAACCTTTTACAATT
>NW_007070704.1:0-9564 GCF_000164805.1 Carlito syrichta | reverse complement strand
CCAAAAATAAGAGAGAGAAAGCCCAAATAAACACAATCAGAAATGTAAAATATCAAGTCACAACTGACCCTGAAGAAATACAAACGATTATCAGAGATTACTGTACACGCCTGTATGGAAACAAACTCAAAAATCTAACTGAAATGGAGGACTTTCTGACATCACACAACCTCCCAAGTTTGAAACAAGAAGAAATTGAGATACTAAGGAGACCAAAAACCACCTAGGAAATTGACTCTGTCATAAGAAAATTAGCTACAAAAAAAAAACCCAGTGGAATTCTACAAAACATAGAAGGAGAAGCTGATACTAATTCTATTGAAAGTATTTCAGGCAATTGAGAAAGACAGAACTCTCCCCAAATCATTTTACGATGCTAACATCACACAGATACCCAAACCAGGTAAAGATACAACAAGAAAGATAACTACAGACTAATTTCCCTGATGTACATAGGTGCAAAAATTCTCAGCAAGATTCTAGCAAATCAGATCCAACCACACATCTCAAAAATCATCCACCATGAACAAGTAGGATTCATCCCCAGGATGTAGGGCTGGTTCAGTACCCACAAGACCATAAACGTAATTAAATACATCAACAGATGTAAAAACAAGAACCACATAATTATGTCATTAGATGGGAACAAAGCTTTTGACAAAATCTCACATCCCTTCTTGATAAAATCCCTCAAACACCTAGGCATAAGAGGGAACGTACCTCAAAATAGTAAGAGCCATCTATTATAAACTCACAGCCAGAATATTGCTAAATGGACAGAAATTGGACGCCTTTCCCATGAAAACCAGAGCAAGACAAGGCTGCCCACTCTCACTCCTCTTGTTCAACATTGTGTTGGAAGTCCTAGCTAGAACAATCTGACAAGAGAAGGAAATCAGGGGTATCCAAATAGGAAAAGAGGAAGTTAAGTAATCCCTCTTTGCTGATGATATGATCCTATACCTCAATAACCCAAGAGAATCTGTCAAAAACCTTCTTGCACTGAAAACGAACTTTGGCAAAGTTTCAGGATACAAAATAAATGGGCAAAAGACAGTGGCACTCTTATACACCAACAATAAATAGGCAGGGAACCAAACAAAAAACATAATTCTATTCACAATAGCCACACACAAAAAAGAAATACCTTGGCAACTTCCTAACCAGAGAAGTGAAAAGATCTTTGCAATGAAAACTACAAAAACACTGCTCAAAGAAGTCAAAGATAACACAAACAAATGGAAAAATATTCCATACTCACAGATTGGAAGAATCAACATTGTTAAGATGTCCATCCTACCAAAGGCAATCTACAGATTCAATACTATACCCATTAAATTATCAACATCATTTTTCTCAAACCTGGAAGCAGCAAGACAGAAATTCATTCAGCAACATAAACGGCCTTGAATAGCCAAAGCAATCCTTAGCAAAAGAAACAAAGTGGGGGGCATCACACTTCCAGACTTTAAACTTTATGATAAGGCTACAGTAATCAAAACAATCTGATATTGGTACAAAAAACAGGCATATAAACCAAGGGAAGAGGGTAGAGATTCTAAAAGCAAAACTTCAATTTCTTTTTTTTTTTGAGTTGGAGTCTCACTCTGTCGCCCAGACTGGAGTGCAGTGGCCACTCCCGGCCACCGCAGCCTCAACCTGCTGGGCTCCGGCGACGCTTCCGCCTCAACCTTCCAAGTAGCTGGAACTACAGACTCACGCTACCACGCCTGGCTAATTTTTGATTTATTGTAGAGATGAGGTCTAGCCAAGTTGCACAGGCGGGTCTCGAACCCTCGAGCTCAGGCAATCCAATCACTTCAGCCTCCCCAAGCGACGGATTACAGGCTGAGCCACCGAGCCCGGCTAAAAACCTCAATTTCTAAACCAACACATCTTCGACAAAGTCTCCACCAAAAACCGCGGGGGAATGGAGAACCTATTGAGTAAATGTTGCTGGGAAAACTGGCTGACCACATGCAGAAGACTGAAACAGGACCCCTACCTATCACCATACACAAAAATCAACTCCAAAAGAACTAAATGTGAAATCCCAAACTCTAACAATCTCCGAAAATGCAGGAGACACCCTTAGGGAAATCGGAATAGAAAACCAATTCTTGATCAAAACCCTAAAACCTCATGCCATAAGAGATAAGATAGATAAGTGGGACTTCATCAAACTGAAAAGCCTCTGCAAGGTAAAAGAAACCATCAAGAGAATAGGGAGACAGCCCTCAGAATGGGAAAAATATTTGCCAACAGCCTGTCTGTCAAAGGCCTAACATCCAGTATCTGCAAGAAACTCAAATGTGACAAAAGGAAAAAAACAAACAGCCCCATTAAAAAGTGGGCAAAACACATGAGTAGACACTTCTCAAAAGAAGACAAACAGGCAACCAACAGACACATAAAAAAGTGCTCAGCCTCACTCACCATCAGAGAAATGCGAGTTAAAGCCACATTGAGATACCACCGAACTCCGTAAGAATGGCCATCATTAATAAAACAAAAAACAACAGATGCTGGTGAGGATGTGAGAAAAGAGAATGCTTCTACACTGTTGGTGGGAATGCAAACTAATTCAACCTCTATGAAAAACAGTGTGGTGACTCCTAAAATAACTAGAAATTGACCTTCCATATGATCCAGCAATCCCCTTCTGGGAATATACCCGATGGAACTGTAATCACTCTACAAAAAAGAAACCAGTGCATGTATGTTTATTGCAGCATTATTTACAATAGCAAAAACATGGAACCAGCCATGCTGCCCACTGAAACTGGACTGGATACAAAAAAAATATGGTACTTATACATGATGGAATATTATGCATCCCTAAAGAACAAAATTATGGACTTCACAGCAACTTGGATGGATTTAGAGTCTATAATACTCTGTGATTTGTCACGGAAACAAAGAACTGCGTACCGTATGTTCTCACTCATATTTACCATAATATTATAGAAAGGGATTGGTGATAGCAGGAAACTGCTGGGGTTGGGGGGAGCATAGCATGAATAAGGGTATCTGATCTCAAACTAGACAAAGTAGGGACCAAAGGTAGGCCCAAATTTTGCCTGTACATTGACCACTTATACCCCACTTCTTTAAAATGAAACCGGGCTCAGTGGCTCAGCCTGTAATCCGGTGCTTTGGGAGGCTGAGATGAGTGGATTGCCTGAGCCCGCGGGTTCGAGACCCGCCTGGGCAACTTGGCGAGACCTCATCGCTACAATAAATCAAAAATCAGCCAGGCGTGGTAGCGTGTGCCTGTAATTCCGGCTACTCGGAAGGCTAAGGCAGAAGGATCGCCGGAGCCCAGCAGGTCGAGGCTGTGGTGGTCGGGAGCGGTCGCTGCACTCCAACCCAAAAATAAAAATTTAAATTTAAAAAATAAAATAAAATAAATATTTTTAAAAAGAAAATTAAAACTCGGTTGTGTGAAAAAACTCCACTACCCCCCTTAACCAATTTAGTATCTTGTTCCATCCTGAACTACATTATTGCTGGGCAGATCTCTCTTTACATTGGAGTTGGAACTTGAGAGCAGCCTGGTTGATGTGTTTGTACTCTAAACCAGGGAAATGGCTCTGGAAACACCAGGTTTGGAAGGTCCAGTCAATCTCAGGCTGAGCCACCAAGGGTCCTCGTTGTGACTGTTACTTTGGCAGCCTTCTTAGGAGGCTGCCTGCTCACTGTGGTTTTTCCTCTGTTAAAGTTTCTTTCGGCCCTTTTGTGTGCTCATTCATAAGACTTCTTCATTACCCGAATAGCTGACTTAAGAAAGAAGGATTTCTCCTTGTTACCATTGGATAAATAACCCTAGGATTTAGATTTAAGTACAGTTGTCCCTTGGTGTAGTGGGGGGATCAGTTCCAGGACCCCCAGGATATACTAAAATTGGTGTTTCTGGTCTAAAATGATGAAGTCTTTGTATATAACCTATGCACATCCTTCCCTATACTTTGAATCATCTCCAGATTACTTATGATACTAAGACAATGTAAATTTTGTGTAAATAGTAATTACACTGTATTTTTAAATTCGTGTCCGTTTTCATTGTTGTATTACATTCTTTACTGGTATTTTGTTTAGAGTTGTTGGTTTAGTGTAGTGTCAGTCAGATGGTTATTTTGTTGACTTTGTGTTTTTTTTTGATGTCCTTTGTAGTATATGACAGTGAGTAGGGCTGTTGTATAGTAAGATTTTTCTTTGGTGTTTTATGGGGGAATTTTTTTGCTATGAGAAGCTTCTCTCTGTCCCTTTTCTTTTGAATGGCTGTATGTGCTTGTAGGACCATAAATGTATATTTTGAATTTGTAAGTTATTTAATTGAAGATTTTTCTGTCAGCTATAAGGCTCAAGTTAGAGTTATTAGATCTGTCTGTCGGACAGAGGAGTTGTTAGGCTGTGCTTTTGTTTCAAATTTCATTGTGGATTATCACTGTATAACTTGTTTTTTAACCCTTTGGTGGCTAAAGTTATTTTTATCAAGAAAATTAGACATAGTCTGGGATTATAAACATTACCAAAAAGATTCCTTTTTATTTTGGCAAGACCAGGATGGCACTCAACTCCTTGAGAAAGTCCTTTCCCCAGCAAGGGAATTGTATATTTTGGTATTATCAAGAATTTATGACTGGGCGTGATGGCTCATGTCTATAATCCCAGCACTTTGGGAGGCTGAGGTGAGAGGATTGCTTGAGCCCATGGGTTTGAGACCAGCCCGGGCAACTTGACAAGATCTCATCTTTACAATAAATCAAAAATTAGCCAGGTGTGGTGGCACATGCCTGTAGTTCCAGCTACTTGGAAGGCTGAGGCGGAAGGATCACCGGAGCCCAACAGGTCAAGGCTGTGGTGGCCGGGAGCAGTTCACTGCACTCCAGCCTGGGCAACAGAGTGAGACTCCAACTAAAGAAAAAAAAGAATTTACAACTTATGAGATAATTTTTCCTGGTGCAAGAAAGAGGCTGAGAGAAGTAACGTACCTGACGCTTTGTATTGACTCTAGTTAGTAAACACGTTTTTGTAGATAAAGGCCTAGGGCAGGAAAGCAAAACAGAGATGGCTTTGTAGAGGGTAGTGGGTAAGTAACAGGGTAGTGGGCGGTCCTGTCACTTGTAGAATAGCCCATAGTTTTCCTCCGTTATAGCAATGATTTGTTGGGGGAGCTGTCGAGAATCTCAGGCATCCTCCACTGGACATAGCCAAGATCTTGGAGTTTGACCTGTTCTTCCTTTGTAGTTGGGGGCAGGTCTGTTTTTAATGTCCTGCTTGTCTATGTTTGGGGCATGATTTACGAGGCTTGGGCTTTGGGCATTTGTCCTTTTAGTGGCCCAACTCTTCATTATAAAGGCAAGTTCTCTTTGATTTGGGTTACCAGTGTGTGTGTGTGTGTGTGTGTGTGTGTGTGTGTGAAATACACACACATTGTGTGTTTGTGTATGTGGGTCCTCACATTATTGTAGCTAAAAGGGAGGCCTCCTCCCTCCTTTCTGTTTGTTGATTTTTCTTGATAAGGTCTTGATTATTGAAAACTGAGAAGGCTGTGCTTAGTAGTTGAGGCAGGAGGGTTTGTGGTTCCATGTTCAATTTTTGTCATTTTCTCTAAGCGTCTGGGGCAGACTGGCTAATGAGATGGGTTTTCAGAACTCTCTGCTCATCCTGGGAAGTGGGGTGTACTTCTGAATATTTCTTCAGGGCCTTCACTAGTCTGGCCTGGAACAGAGCTGGGTTCCTATTTTCCTCTTGGGTAATCTCCCTGACCTAATGGACTTAAATATATTTATGTATTTTCTTCTCCCACCCTCCTTTCCTTCCTTCCTGTGGCTGGCTCTAGCGACTTGCTTCTAACAAACAGAATGTGGTCATGGCGATAGGATGTCACTCCCACGGCTAGATTACAAAAGGTCATGACTTCCAATCTGCTAACAGATGCTCTTCCTTGCTGGTTTCAATGAAGCCTGCAGTCATGCCTGCGAGGCCTGGTGGCAAGGTACTGGGATAGCCTTTCACTAAAATCCAGCAGAGAACTGAGGCCCTTGTTCCAATAGCCCTCAAAGAACTAAATTCTGCCTGCTGCCACATGAGTTTGGAAGCAGATCTTTCCCCAGTCAAGCCTTCAGATGAGACCCCAGACTTGGTTGATGCCTGGGGACGGCAGCCCTGTGAGAGATCTGAAATAGGGGACCCAGAAAAGCGGTGCCCAGGTTCCTGACCCCTGGGAACTAACTTGCCATACAGCGGTCGATAATTAATACAGCAGACAACACAAGCACTGTAATCCTGATGCATGCTGCCACCCTGGTGGCCTGTCCTCCTCAGCACCAGAACATTTGTCATGATGATGTTGATGCCCCACTTCTCAAATAAAGCACCAACTCCCAGAGGGTAGGCACTGGGTGCCCATTACCGTCCACCGTCATTATTCACAGGGCCCAGCTCATGGCGGGAGCTCCATAAGGATTTGAATTGATGAGCTATTTATGCTAGGTTGAGGACGAGGGAAGCCAGAATCCTTCGCCTTCCATTCCTAGTATCAATAGGGTACTTGTTCTTATGAAAAAGAAGAAGAAAACATGGTGGCTACTTGGGAGGATGGTGTCGTAGACCTTGGGGCGCGAACCAGATGGCAGGCTTGGGCTGAGGTCTGAGAGGTGAGCTTGGCAGGTGCTGTTCCTGGCTGAGCCACCTGCACCTGGAAAGACGGCTGTCCTTCCTGCTCAGAGGCTCAGATGTATGGTGCTGGTGTCCTCAGAGGTGGAACCAGAATCCCAGGAAGAAAGGGACACACTTAGGCAACCTGGCTCTGGTCTCCAACCAGAAAACACATGGTCTTTACCTTTGTATTTGCCACTCTCTCTGCTCACAACCCTTCTTCCCCTTGATTCTTGTTTACTTGGCAAACTGAATCATCCTTCAAAACCCAGTCTGACATCAGCTCCTCCAGCTCAAGCCTTTCTAGGCCTCTCCACTCAGAAACCCACTCTTGTCCCTCCCATTCTGCTCGGGCTGAGCCTGCAGGACCATGACAAACGATGGACACACCTGTCTTCTCTAATACCCCAGGAGCTTCTTCGGTCTCCCCAGGATCCAGAAGAGGGCTGGCACACCTCCAACCCAGTCGTGACAGACCAGTCCCCACTGCCCTGTGCCTGGAGAGCTACAAAAGGCTGCTGTTTCACGCTCTCTCAGCCCCCTGAGGTAGAGATACCTATAACCTTCCTTAGAATGAGGATCTAGAAGCAGCAGGAAGACATTTGGTGAGTAGCATGTGTGCTCCTGAGAGAAGGTTCCAACCTTGTGAACCTCAGCTGGAGCCTGTGCAGGGGTGGGAGGCAGAGAGAGCAGCTGGGAAAACACCTTGGGGGGTGGCAGAGGTCAGTTCTGCCAGCGGGCCTCTCCCTTCGAGGCGGACAGTTGTGTCATCGTGAGAGTACCGCTGGTGCATGTCAACTGCTCTCAGGCCAAGGGGGACTGGCCTACTCTGTGACGAAGGGAGCTAAATTCCTGTCTCTGAAGTGTGGGACCTAGCAGGTGGCACACAGCAAAGGTTGTCAAGGCCAGTGGCTTCCTTGGAACCACAGCGGACAGATTCTAGGGGCTAGAAGGTACATGGGGTGCACGGAGTGCAGACACACGTGGTCCCCACCGGACAGTGTGGTCCCAGGAGAGCCAGCGTGGTCCCAGGAGGGGCTGACCAGCTCAGCTCTGGCCGGGTCACCCTCAGAGGAGAGGGATCCCCGCAGAGGACTCCGCCGGAGGGAGACCAACTCAGGAGTGTGACTAGGGTCGACTCGAGAGCATGTTCTTTCACAGGGACAGCGGTGCTAAGGGGAGGAAGCAAGAGACAACACTGTGTTCTCACACCCACATGCACACATGAACAGACGCACGCACACGAATCTGCACAGAAATCTGGAAGAAAATACATCAAATATAAACAGCTGTTATCTGGGTGGGAGATAATAGGTGTTTTTGAAAACAGTTTTCCAGCCGGGCTTGGTGGCTCAGCCTGTAATCCCGCACCTTGGGAGGCTGAGGTGAGTGAATTGCCTGAGCCCGCGGGTTTGAGACCCACCTGGGCAACTTGGTGAGTCCTCATCTCTACAATAAATCAAAAAATCAGCCGGACGTGGTAGCGCGCGCCTGTAGTTCCAGCTACTCGGAAGGCTGAGGCGGAAGGATCGCCGGAGCCCAGTGGGTCGAGGCTGCGGTGACCGGGAGTGGCCGCTGCACTCCAGTCTGGGCGACAGAGTGAGACTCCAACTCAAAAAACCCCCCCCAAAACAAAAAAAAACCAAAAAAACCAAAAAAACAAAAAAGAAAGCAGTTTTCCTTTATAGTTTTCCAATGTATTTCTTATCTTAATTTCGGAGGACGCATCTTAGAGGCGAATTTGGAGGAACGGCAGAGATTTGATCACCCAGTTGGAAAAGACAAAATGGGCAACCCCAAGGGAGGAGAATGTCTTCTTCACCCTGAAAGAGTTGGGCTACTTGATAGCCCTTGAAACCTCTGACCTTTGGGAAGGCCCCCTACAGCCTGCAACTCCTGGGTGGCCCTTGGAAGGGCTGGGCCTGCAGGCTCTGAAACTGTAGGCTTTAGGAGTACGCCCCTTCAGCCTGGGAACCCTGAGACTCTGGGAACACCTTCCATATGTCTTGGGAGACACCATCATAGTGTGCCTCCCCAGGTGGCCATGACAACGCGTCATGTCTAGAGGGCTGACCAGTGCTCCGTCCTTCCCTCCATTGGACCATCCATTGTCTTTCTTTGTATAGATTCCATCTCCCTTTTTTTTTGCAGGTTTGCAAAAAAGTTAGTCCAGCCCATCCTGTTAGTGAGAGGACAGCTTTCCCCTGGGTCCTCACATATCGGCAGGCATGGCAATAACTGTGGATTAAATTCAGCTGGGTTTCCATCCTCTTAAGTAGCAAATGTGACAGACGCCACATGGAGGAATTCCCTGCATCACAAAAAGCTAAGTGTGATAACAACAAATGTTAACAAGGAGAAATCCTTCTTTCTTAAGTCAGCTATTCGGGTAATGAAGAAGTCTTATGAATGAGCACACAAAAGGGCCAAAAAAAACTTTAAGAGAGGAAAAACCACAGTGAGCAGGCAGCCTCCTAAGAAGGCTGCCAAAGAAACAGTCACAACGAGGACCCTTGGTGGCTCAGCCTGAGATTGACTGGACCTTCCAAGCCTGGTGTTTCCAGAGCCATTTCCCTGGTTTAGAGTACAAACACATCAACCAGGCTGCTCTCAAGTTCCAACTCCAATGTAAAGAGAGATCTGCCCAGCAATAATGTAGTTCAGGATGGAACAAGATACTAAATTGGTTAAGGGGGGTAGTGGAGTTTTTTCACACAACCGAGTTTTAATTTTCTTTTTAAAAATATTTATTTTATTTTATTTTTTTATTTTTTAAATTTAAATTTTTATTTTTGGGTTGGAGTCTCACTCGGTTGCCCAGACTGGAGTGCAGCGACCGCTCCCAACCACCGCAGCCTCGACCTGCTGGGCTCCGGCGATCCTTCCGCCTCAGCCTTCCGA
>NW_007070703.1:1794-2738 GCF_000164805.1 Carlito syrichta | reverse complement strand
AAAAAAAAAAAAAAAATATATATATATATAAGCTGGACATGTTGGCACACGCTCTAGTCCCAGCTACGTGGGACACTGAGGCAGGAGGCTCGCTTGTGTATGGGAGGGTAAGGCTGCAGTGAACTACAATCGTGCCACCACACTCCAGCCTGGGCATCAGAGCGAGACTGTCTCCAAAATAAATAATACCAAAAAAAAAATAATAAACATAAGTCACTCTGGCTGTAAGGATGGGAAGGGTGAAAGCAGGGAGACCAGTCAGGAGACTTACTAATCCAGGCAAGATGATGTTGGGTCAAACCAGGTTGAAGCAATGGATAAACAGAAGGTGCAGGAGTGTGAAAAAAATAAGGTGCTTATAAAATGGTCATATTCTCCTCAAGCGAGAAGGGGCTGAAGGAGGCTGGGGTGAATGGAGGTTGATGGTGTGGGCAAGTGGATCCTACCCCTGGGCTCAGGCACGGCTTTCGTAGATCTTGCCCTGGAGCTGAAGCACATGGTATTAAGAGAAAGTCCTGGTGAAGCCGAACAGGGAGTTTCCAACTCTGATATTTCTCTGTAGAAAGGACACATATTAATCTTGTGTGGCCTCAGCTGGGACCTGAGAACTCTCTGTGAGTAAATGAATCAATCTTACGTACATACGAAAAGCCAGGTTATTCTGAGCAATCAACAAAATAGGCAAGCATCTGGAACCCCCTGAAGCTTACAGTCTAGTTTGGGTGTGACATTTGACAGAAGACAAAAAAATATATAGTACGTTGTGAGATCAGCTTCTAAGAATTTTATAGCAAGGTTCAGTTTCAGTGGCTCAGCCTATAATCCCAGCACTTTGGGAGGCCGAGGCAAGTGGATTGCGTAAGCCCACGGGTTCGAGACCAGCCTGGGCAACTTGGTGAGACCTCCTCTCTACAATAAATCAAAAATTAGCCGGGCATGGTAGC
>NW_007070703.1:0-1696 GCF_000164805.1 Carlito syrichta | reverse complement strand
GTGGCCGGGAGTGGCCACTGCACTCCAGTCTGGGTGACGGAGTGAGACTCTGACTCAAAATAAATTTAAAAAAATTAAATAAAACAAAATCTCCTGCTCACCTAAAAAGCATTAAACCAGACCACAAAGTGCATTTTTCTCGCAGTTCTGGAGGCTGGACGTTCGAGATCAAGGTGTTGACATGTTTGCTTTCTCCCGAGGCCTCTCTTGGCTTACAGATGGCCACCTTCTCTCTGTGCGGGTGCATCCCTGGGGGTGTGTGTGTGTGTGTGTGTGTGTGTGTGTGTGTGTGTGTCTGTCTGTCCCTCCCCCCGCTTCTTATAGGGACATCAGGCATACTGGATTATGACTTTATGACCTCATTTAACTCTCATCACCTTCTTAAAGGCGTCTAAATACAGTCACATTGGGGTCTTAGGGCTCCCAATCGATGACTTTTGGGGACACGATTCCATTTATATTTCTACGGAAATGCGACCCTTTTACATAGGTAGGAAGCTCCAACCCATTACACACGTTGCCAAGAACTTGTCCTCAAGAAGGAGGACTTAGCCCCATTTGCTACACACAGTTCTCCTGAATTAAGGTGCTCACTGGGGTGGCCGTGCGTGCTACCGCCTTCACCTAAAGGGAAAATAAAACTCCTGCTGTCACGACAAGGAGGTGGTTACTTACACCTTGGTAGTCAGTCACCCAGGCTAAATTCCCAGAGCTATAAAAGGAGTAGGGTGGCCCGCCTTCCTCGATTTTGAAGAGGTGGGCGTGGGATGACTCCGTTCCAGGGCTTCCGGAAGGCGCCTCTGCCAAGGAGCCCAGCACCTGCCTACGGTTGGAAAAGTGGGGACTCCCAGGCACCCAGCCCCGGGCAGGTTCGGCAGCTCCCACGGGCTCGACCTTCCCCGGCAGGGGCTCACTCCGACAGGGCCCTCCAAGCGTCAGAGCCAGGTAAATAACTTCCCGTGCCGGGATCAACTGCCCGCCATCCCCTGCTTGTTCTGCCCGTGGGCCCCGATCCTGGGATACTTTCTCCGGGTGCCCACTCCATTCACTGGTTGGGCAAGAACCCCGTGGCTGGCGGGTGGCTCAGCCTGTAATCCCGCGCTTTGGGAGGTTGAGGTGAGTGAACTGCGTGAGCCCGCGAGTTCGGGACCCGCCTGGGCAACTTGGCGAGCCCTCATCTCTACATTAAATCAAAAATAAGCCGGGCGTGTTAGAATGCAAAGCAAATGCGCGTCCGAGCCTAGGGGCTCGATCGGACTCCTCTCCCACCCGGCCAGCTTAAGACCGAGCCCGCCTCCTCGACCGCCTGCCCCCGGGGCCTGCAGGGGGGCCCTCGCTCCCAGGACGCCAGCCAACTCCCAGGTCTCCCCACCTCGCTCCGCTTTGCGACTTGAAACACACCCGCCCGGGGCCTCCTGGACCTTTGCTTGCACGGCTCGCCGCGACTTCCGACTGAAGCCACAACAGCAGTTTCCAAAGCAGCAAAACAACGAGGAATAGCACCACTGAGGTGAAAAACAAGATGAAACAAGGGAGACGCGCGCTGCAAGTTACGCAACTCACCGCACTAGGAAACTCGCAGGCATCACTGCAACCAACAACGCACGGACGATCTAACTCCTAATGAAAAAAGTTGAAACAAACTCAAGACTACCGTACCCGCTCCCGCGCAAATTCCTCCCTCCGCCCTTACCCT
>NW_007070702.1:0-823 GCF_000164805.1 Carlito syrichta | reverse complement strand
GCCTGTAGTTCCAGCTACTTGGAAGGCTGAGGTGGAAGGATCACCTGAGCTCAGCCTGTTGAGGCTGTGGTGGCCGTGAGGGTGACACTGCACTCCGGTCGAATGAGACTCTAACTCTAAAAAAACAACCAAAAAAAGGACTGCTTAATGGTTATGGCGCTTTCTTTTGAGGTGATAAATATGTTTGAAACTACTTAGAAGTTGTGGTTGACAACATTGTAAATGTATCAAATATTAGTAAAATACTACGTTTTATGTTTTGATTTTTTTTTTTTTGAGAAAGCAGGATTTATTGAGAGGGCAGAAAAGCTCCCACTGTGGGAGGGGACCTGAAGGGGTTGCCCCTATGTACTTTTTTTAAAAGTCGAATTTATTGTAGAGATGAGGTCTTGCCAAGTTGCCCAGGTTGGTCTCAAATCCCTGGGCTCAAGTGATGTTTTATGTATTACATGTAACATACAATCTTATTGTATATATCACATTATGTTACATGTTACATTCTTTTGCGCATTAGCGCATATCTTACATACATACACACACACACACAGCACCATCACGTAATATTGTATATATACAAAATGGCATATACGCAATTTCCTAAAACTGCATAATGTAATTAATATATAACATGTACTATATATAATTGTATGTTTTGCATGTAAGAGATTATATGTAACAGAAGATGGTATAAGACACTCTAAAATGGTTGATTCTTTTTTTGGGGGGGGTCGGGGTCTCACTCTGTCGCCCAGACTGGTGTGCCGTGGCACGCTCCCGGCCACCGCAGCCTCGACCTGCCGGGCTCCGGCGATCCTTCCGCCTC
>NW_007070701.1:0-930 GCF_000164805.1 Carlito syrichta | reverse complement strand
GGAAGGCTGAGGCGGAAGGATCGCTGGAGCCCAGCAGGCAAGGCTGCGGTGGCTGGGAGCAGCCATTGCACTCCAGTCTGGGCGACAGAGTGAGACTTCAGCTCAAAAAAAAAACTCCAAACACTGTAGCATATAGCTTCATCATGTGCTATAAAATCCTATTATAACACTGTTCATTCTCACCACAATTCATACGGATAGTGAATTAAGTTTCCAATAGATACGTGATAGAAAAGATTTATGCGACATGAGAGACCTGTTTTCTAATATGAACTTTGAAGCTTCCATTGTATGTAATTTAAAGGTTACTGCATCTTTTACCAGGGCTAGAACTAGGCAAAACTATGGAGAGTACAGTTTTGCTTCAGTGAACCTAGCCTGCTCAGTAGTGTTTCTCTTCCTCCTCCTCAACTAAACTTACTATCAGGAATTGGTCTAATATTAGTCATATGCACATACAGAGTATGTATTAAAATCAACATGTTCTTCTTTCAGCTGTGTTTTTGCCTTAGTCTTTTCTCTGGTTATAAAGTGGTCATCTCTAGTCTCATGAAAGGAATTATCAGCATCACTAGAACAAGTAGAATGGGGGTTCTGTTCCAGTTCAGTAGTAACAGTAATAACCATGGCTAACATTCACGTAGTGCTGACTCTGTGCCAAGCACTTTGTATACCTCAACTCATTTAATGCTCCCAACAATGCTATAAAGTAGGTACAGTTGTTATTCACATTTTAGATGAGGGACTAGGTCCACTGCATCATCTGCCTTTTTAGTTTTGTTTTTTTTTTGAGTTGGAGTCTCACTCTGTTGCCCAGACTGGAGTGCAGTGGCATACTCCCGACCACCACAGCCTTGACCTGCTGGGCTCCGGCGATCCTTCCAAGTAGCTGGAACTACAGGCACGTGCTACCACACCTGGCTAATTTTT
>NW_007070700.1:0-1785 GCF_000164805.1 Carlito syrichta | reverse complement strand
CCTGCTCCAGCCAGCCGGACGGGCCTGGCGTGGGCCTGGGCCACCCGGGGCCCAGAGGGGAGCTGGAGCCCGAGCCTTCCCGACTCCAGACCGTGTTTGAGGCTCTGCTCACACAGTTTGACCGGCTCAATCAGGCCACGGAGGATGTCTACCAGCTGGAGCAGCAGCTGCACAGCCTTCGAGGCCGCAGGAGCAGCCGGGTTCCCACCACCCCTCCCGCCGGACCCTCCTCAGGCCTGCAGCCAACCCTGCCCTGCCGCCTTGCTCGGGCAAGTCGGGGCATGGACCTGGCTGCCGGCCCCAGCAGGGCATCCCTGTGGGCCAAGAACAAGGTTCACCCCAGCAACACTTAGCCCCCGGGACCTGGACTTGTGCTTCTTCCCTGGGGTGGAGCCTGTGCCTTCACTCTGGCTCCTCAGAACCAGAGTGGACACCGCTCAGTATTACTTTCTGCCTCCCTCAAGGTCGAGGGCCAGGTAGAATGGCTGCATACCAGTTCCCCAGAGAGCAGGCAGGGTCTGTCTGTGGGCTTCAGCACTTTAAAGAGGCTGTGGAGCCAGCCAAGACCCACCCAAGGCCCCTCCCTGGCTCCCTGGGGAGGGAGGACACTGCAGTATTGGACTGAGCGAGCGCCCAGCCTCTCCGACGCTAATTTATTTCCCAAGTCCTCAGGTACAGCGGGCTGTGCCCGGCCCCGCCCCCAGGCTAAGGCTCTGGCCTCAGGGAGGGTCCTGCCCCTCCCACCTCCCTTCCCCTAAGTTATTACCTCTTCTGTCCCCCGGCTGCACTCCCTTCCTGCCGCTGTCTCACTGTGTGTCTGTTGTCAGTAATTTATACAGGGTTAAAATGTATATATTTTTATATGTCACTATTTTTCACCAGGGCTGAGGGACAGGTAGCTGTAAACTGGGCCCTGTGCACAGAGTTGGCCTCCCGCCCCAGCTAGCTGCCCATGCTAGGACCCAGCTCAGCTACTTCTTGGATCCGAGTGGCCCTGGGCAGGTGCTGGGGCACCAGGAGGGGCATGGTGCCTCCCAGGCATTCCGGTCGCCACCGAGGCCTCGTTTCTTCCCCTGCCTGAGGCCAGTGCCCAGACCTGCTGGTGTCAGGTCGGGGCACGGGGCAGGACTAGTGTGTGTCAAAGGACCCCATGATGGCTGGGGGCAAGACCTCTCTCAGGGGCTGGCTCCCAGAACTGGGAAGGTGAGTGTGACCGTGTGTGAGAGGACATGCACATGTGGCTGGCCCTGGGCAGCGAGGCCCGGGCAGCTCCAGGGTCCCTTGGAGCCGGCTATGCCTGCTTCTGTGTACTACTTCCACGGGCACGGCCGCAGCTCTGGCCTTGACCCCACTCCACCAGACAGACAAAGTCAAATAAAGGAACTGTCCGACTGCTACCCGTGCCTCTGTCTGAGCACCCAGGGCCAAGTGCCCAGTTTATTTCATTTGCATTTAGCCCTGTCAGCGCCACGTGGGGGCAGGGAGGGGCTGGTACCCAGCCACAGCTCAGACAACAGCCAGGAGGGGACCCCTCGTCAGCCTCACACAAACTCAGTGAAGTCATCCACTGAAGAGATGAGGCGCTTCCGCTGGCCTGTTTCGTAGGTGGGCGTGGGCTCAGCCGGGGCCTGCGTGGGGGCTTTGGCGTGGGCTGGGGGGTGCATCTGCATCAGGGGCAGGCTGGGGTTCGAGCAGTGAGCTTCCTCACGGATCTAAGGGGAGGGAGGCTGTGGCAGCAAGTCCACAAGGGGCGGCGCCCACTCAGCCCCCCCCCCCCCCCCCCCC
>NW_007070699.1:0-1515 GCF_000164805.1 Carlito syrichta | reverse complement strand
GCGCTGCCGGGGGCGCCCCATCGCAGGGAGGGCGGCCCCCTTCCCGCTCTTCCCGGAGTGGCTCCTCTTTCTGGGCTGGGGAGAGGCTGTCTGCGGAAGCCGGGCCTTCAGGAGACCCGCTGGAGGGCTGCGGGCAGGCCCAGCGGGAACCCCCGGAGGAGCGTGTATGCATCTGTGAGCTGGCCACCCCGAGGCCGTGCTCTCTTCTCGCGCATGCGAGTGTGCCCAGCCCTGCTAGCTCACCCCTTCCCCCAGTAGCCCGTGCTGACCTGGAGGACGCTTTCTCCATGTGGAGCTGAGAGCTGCCACGTCCCCCTCGCCCCACACCTTCGGAACTGCCGTGGAGATGTGAGGATGGTGCAGTCCGCATCCTCCAAGGGACCCGGCCCCCTCCTCTGGGCCCATCCCCGACAGTCCTCTCCCCGCCTGGGTGGATGGACAACCTCCGGACAGCATGGGGGTCTCTGAGCTGCTGCAGACGGACCCCAGACCACACAGGGACGCCAGGACCCCACACTCTGTGTGGGAGCTCAGGAGGCCAGAGCTCCGTGGCTCCAGAGAGCTGAAACCTAACTTCACGCAGATACTCCCAATTTGTGAGCGCTGATAGCCAGTTTAAAATTGGAGCCCCACTGTGGGGGACAAACGACATGCACTTGGGGTCTAGATGATGCCCGTGGGCCCCCAACCGTGTCCTGAGGCATAGCAGAGTCTCTTCACTGGTGGCTCAGAGAGGGCCGGGGCCTGACCTGGGGCTGCACAGCACGTGAGTAGAAGGAATGAGGAGTCAAGCTCGGGCCTGATGTTCATCATGACCCTGGGCCTGGAGTAGGGGTGGTGGGCCGGCCCGAGGTTTAGGATCACCTGGGTGTGGACAAACTGTGCCGCCGGGGCCAAAGGCCAGGCCGTGCTGGGGGTCGTGCAGGTGGACAGGCTTGGCGGCTTGGGTGGTGGGGGGCCGGACTGGGAAGGAAGTTCCTCGGGGGGGCGCTCTGGGAGCCCCTGTGGCCGGGACGTGCGATGAGGTGAGTGGGAGGGGCTGAGGGCGTGGGCCGCTCAGGGCCGGTCCGGCTTCTCGAAGGCGCTGAGCCAGTGGTGCTGTCCACCAGGCCTGAGGGCGTTTGCTCCGCCCCCAACGCTCTGGAGGGCCACTGGCTGCTGGGATCGAGGCCTGGTTGTCCCGTGGCCCAGTCTCGCCTCGGTGGTCCTCAGGCGGCATCTCGGTGTGAGGGCAGAGGTGTCGGCCCCAGTGGACTCCCCAGCCCTGGGCCTGGCCTGGGCACCGGCTCCCGTCTCCCCTGCCGGTCCTTGGTCTTCCTTGCCTGGGGACACGGCCGCCCTGTTTCCCGCCTTCCTCCTGGACTCCCCCCCGACCCGTGCAGGCCGTTGGCAAGGCTAGTCCACTCCGCCTTTAGAAATCCCCTTTCTGGCTCTCCTGGCCTCCACAGCAGCCAGGCAGGTCCCTTCCGCTGAGAGTCCAGTGGGTCATGGGAGGGGGCTGGAGGGGCGGTGTGG
>NW_007070698.1:0-893 GCF_000164805.1 Carlito syrichta | reverse complement strand
TGGAATTCCTTCAAGTATTCTCCCAAAGTCTGCAGCTCAGGCAGGCTTCCTTCTAAAACCCATTGAATGGCACCAGCTCCCCTTCTCTGGATGGGCTTCCGAAGCTGGCAGTTCATATTTGCTTCCACAAGAGGAGGTTTAGGGGCTGCCCAATGGTTTGATGCAGAGAGCCATTTATGCTGTTGGCCTGCATTGACACTTTCTCCCAACGTAAGGCTCTTCAAGGCGTGGTCTGTGAGATCTGGGGGAATATAGTACTTTAAAAAGAAAGGATTGTACCTGATTGATAAAGCTGAGATTTGTACCAGGTGATGGTAATAGTTATTCTTTGATGGCATGGAGGATTTCACATATAAGAGAAAATCGTGTTTCAAAGAGCAGAATCCTAGAATGTTAGAGCTGGAAGTGATCCTCAAGATGGGGTATTCAGCACTTCTTTTTAAGAAACAAATACATTTATCAAGTCTAAGAAAAGAGTGCATGATAGGGCAAGAGTATGTGTGGTATCTGTGGGTGTCAACGAGACAGACTGCTAGGGTCATGGTGCTCTGGTCACTTTCCCTGGTGAAATCTTGGCCCCAATGATTCCTGTATTTCAATGACATGCAAACATATCTGAATGCCTCATCAATGAGAGCTGGTGCTCATTGTATCATAGACTCTTCTGGACCTTGGTGCTGCTGAGTCACTGGCTCTCTTGGGTAAAAATGTGCCTTCTGCAGGGTGAACCCTAGTCACTACCAAGAACACTGTTGGTGATAATGATGATGATGATAATGATGATGATGGTGATGACATCTTCCCAGAAAACTCAGAGAGTGGTGTGCAAGACTTGTACTCAGCCGGGCTCGGTGGCTCAGCCTGTAATCCCGCGCCTTTGGGAGGCTGAGGTG
>NW_007070697.1:116640-245279 GCF_000164805.1 Carlito syrichta | reverse complement strand
GGGGGCGGTGGTGGCGGAGGATGTGGTGGAGGGGCTGCTGCCATGATATAACCAGACTGCTGTGGGGACTGAAGAACAACAGTAGACTGGAACATGGTGGCATGAGGGTCAGAACCATCAGCGGATGGCTGGCGGGCAAGACTCATGTGGCTAAACTGAGACCCAAGGTTATCCTGCTAAAAAAGAAAAAAAAAAAAAAACAACCAGAAATTAGGATGCCTACACAAAGGCCAAACACCAAAGAAAAGTATTTCATATTTTTAAATGAGTTGCAGTAGTACATACTATGGAGATCACATAAATCTACAATAGAAATGATGTGACAGAAGAGCAACTTCAGGAAAATGAGAACTCTAAGACAGGAATATTAAAATGCTGTCATTAAAAATTATTTACAAAATATATCTAATGAAAATGTATAGCATGCAGAAAAGAGTAGGGTACAACATGTCAGATTAAAAAATAAAAAAACATTTATTTAAATGAAGATTAAAGACATATTAGAGTGTGAAAGTGGAATTGGGATATGCTTACAAGATATAATTAATATTTTATGAAGGAATTTCACAGACCAAACAATGAGCAAAGTACCCTCTTTCTAAAAGGCAAGATTCAGGTTCTATGCATCTTTGTATCCTTTAATAATAAAAATTTGCAGAAATACATAAAATTCAACTACCCAGTACTTTCTATAATCTCTCAAAAATAATTTGGCCACGAATTCTACTCTTCCCTTGTGCTTTCCAGTCTGTTTCTAAAGTCAGATGTTAGGCAAATGCAATTCAAATGACAGTTTCCTATTGCATTTGCCAAATGATGAGCAGCCAGTGATGCCCTGCCAAGATAGGGGTTATGATTTATGTGCTATCTGACGAGTGTTTCTCTGATTCAACAGCATAAGGACCAGCTCTTAAAGCTCTAGAAAAATATAATTAAAATGACAATATGGGGTTAAAATGGAATTCTTCTGCTCCCAAGCAGTCATAGATTGGCAACTGAATATACCACATTTTGTTAAGAGGTCAACAATGAAAAAAGTGACTTCGAAAATTGTGGCAATTGAGTTGTCATAAGTTGACATGCCTACAGTTTCCACAGTCTGCTGGTTTTTGAAAAGTAAATTAAGGCTACGAAGAAGACACAGGATTGAAAAAGTAGAACTGGATTTAATGATTGAAAATATACGGTTTTATTCTTCCCAAACTGTCATTCTGACATACTTTAGCACTATTAGCTTAATTCAAAGAATGGTTTCAAAAGAGAAAAAGTGTTCCTGTTTGTTGTAATTTCAAAGTTATATGGCCATATATTTTAAAAAGAGATGCTATAACTATACACCATTGTCAGAGTCACCTTGAAAACAGTCATTTTCTTATTCTAATACAAATTCTATTTTCCAAAACATTTTTTAAGTTGTTTTTTTTTTTTCCTATTCTGCTCTGGATGTTTTCAACCTTCTCAATGTTTGAAAATTTTATTTCTCAGACTGGAAATTTTGAAAATCATTCAGAGTCAAGGTTGGTAAATAAGGTTGCCCCACCTCAAAACAAAAACAACTCCAATAAAAGAAAATGTTTCTAAAAAGTGTTGCAAATTATTTTCAGATATAGCTTGTAATGTGACATAGAAAGCAATCTCAAAACGTGATGGACATATGGTCTGAAAAATAATAGTATCACCGGGGAAACAATATAGGCTGTTAGGGAAATTCATCTTAAGGAAAGGAAACTAATATTTATTGAATACCTACTTCAGGCCAGGCACTATATAGAAGGTGCTTTACATTAATCTATGATACGCTTAGTAATGAAAGAAGGTCACACAGCAGTGTGAATCCGCAATCTTACTGAGAAGTAAGACTGGGAAATACTTTGAATGAGTATTTGAATGAGAGTTCAAACAATCACTACTATAAACCAATATAACTAATATTTTATGGAGGATTAATTTATTTCTAAAATGGATTGAAAACATTTTTTGGATACATATATATCCTTGACTTCAAAAATAGCACAAAAGTTTACATTATTGAGCATTCATCACACACCCACCCACAGAAACAACGCAGGAGAATAGAGATATAGTATCAGGGAGTACTGTGGGGTGGGTGAGACTGGCAGGAGTGGGGCTGGGTAAGGGGTTGTAGAGAACTGAACAGGCTGTGAAGAGGACTGCAGAGGACGAACGGGCTAAAGAATAACAAGTTGGCAAACAATGTTAATTTCAGAATAAAAGGTTAGAAGAACTGTATAAAATGGAAATTAATACTTTTTAGGTAATAACTTTAACTACATTTATGAAATCATTTAAAATATAACAACACAGGAAACCACAAAAACAATACTAAGTGAAGAAATTCTACATAGTAAAACTTTTAAAAGCATACTTAATGCCTGAACTTATTACATAATTAGAAGAATTTTTAAAAAAATAAAAATACTTCTTTAATACAGATTAACTGCAACAGGTAATGTAGGCATTTCAAATCCTATTATCTAACCAAGACTCCTGGTTAAGTCAGGAAAAGCAAACTGCTTTCCTGGTTTTATGATGGGTTGCCCTATTTAGCTATGTAACACCAAATTATAAAGGAAAAACTTCATTCTTATCAGATGGTAATAACATTTATATGCCAATTACCCTGTTCAATAAAGCATAATTAAATACTCTTTTGGGGTCAAAGTTCCTAAATTATTAGCAATTTTATAAGAAAAATATATTGTGGGAACTATTAAGAATAACAGTCTAAGGCTGGGTGTGGTGGCTCATGCCTGTAATCCCAGTACTTTCAGAAGCCAAGACAGGACAATTGTTTGAGCCCAGGAGTTTGAAACCAGTCTGAGCAACCAAGTGAGAACCCAACTCTACAAAAAAAAAAGAAGAAAAATCAGCTGGGTGTGCTGGCATGCACCTGTGGTCCCAGCTACTCAGGAGGCTGAGGCAGGAAGATTGCATGAGCCCAGGAGTTCAAGGCTGCGAGAGTAGAGACCAAGCCACTGCATTCCAGCCTGGGTGACAGAGCAAAACTCTGTCAAAAAAAAGAATAGTCTAAAGAACAACACACACATACACAGACACATGTACACACACAAACACATCTCTTTTATATAAGAAAGACAAACTTTCTTTATAACTGAACATATTTTTATTAAGACAGTGTATACTAGTAGCTGAGAAACTAGTTACTTTACATCTTTAGATATTCATGAAAGACTCCTGAGTTCCAGGAAAACAAGTTTTTATGTTTTCTGAGGGTACTAAAAAACAGGTGTTTTAAAAAAATTTTAAAAAGGTTGTAATCACCTCTCAGTGTTGGGAATACAGTTGCCCATCTATAAGCAAAAGTGGCTTCTGATTTAATTTCCCAACCTTACATAGTTTATTACAAAAAGGTAATATACATATTGGTTTGGAGACTATAATAATCCACTTTATAGATGGCAACAGACTAAAGTAAGTTAAGTGACCTGTACACACAAGCCAAGTGAGCAAATAGATAAGGAACTCCAGTAATCATATCTGATGAAAACTACTTTTGTTTAAAATGCATATTTATGAATCTCCCTTTGGATAATATCTCTAAATAGCATACTTTAAAAATATGAGATAAATTAAGATTGCTCAGGGAATAACCTAAAATAGGAGAAATTCTACAGCAACTAAGATATACATCTTAGATATACAATGGTAAGTTGCTCTTCTACAAAATCAACAGGATGGTTTATAAAAAACAAAGGCTTAGATTAGCTTAGAATCCAGCAAAAAATGTAGAATTAAGGCAAAAGCACTAAAAAAGTAAAAGGCAAAAGATGAATAGAGTAGCTTCTGGTTCCTTACAAGCCTCATGACTAGAATAAGTGAGCTCCTAATGGATGACAGCACATATTACACTTTATGACGTCTAGCAGCTTAAGAACTAAGAACAGGCTATTCAATGAGCTTTAAAGTCAGATAACCATTAAGACATAACTTTCTTCCAGACAACTTGACCTCCTATGTGTGTCGGACGAAATAAAAGCTTTAGTCTGCTGGGTGATTAAAAAAAAAAAGAGTACTATAAGTAACATGGGTTTGAATTAATGTCTCTCAGAACATCAAATAGTAATGAGAAAACTGTGGGCTAGACGACTGACTGATCAAAGTGAAATTCTGACACCACTTTGAGAAGAAAAAGCCTTAGCATTTCCTTTTCCTACTTGAGTTGCAACTGGCTGCAAAACAGCATGCACCTAAAGTAATTGGTTTTATCTTGTAGTGTTCAAGAAATGTGCCCACCTGAAGGCTTTGGAAATCATAGCATTATTTTGTCTGGCTATTTGAAATCTCATGGATGAATAATCTCAGAGTGTGCAAATGACAGTTACTGAGGATTATTTGTTCTTTGACTATGTTTCTGGATCTGGTGATGAGTTACTTGAAATATCTGAAGCAATGCCAGAAAAATCAGTCATGGAGTTTGATATACAGTCCAAGACTTCAAATTTCAGTTCATTAAAGTGTCTGTTTTTAAACTAGGCTGCCTATCCCTTCACACCTTCATTTAGAATTATCTCTTATAACTAAATTAGATAAAGTTATTTCTAAGAGATAATAATCTGAAATTTATAACCATAAATAAATCCTTAGAATTCTTTAAAGCTGCCAGATTAACATTATTTCCACTGGATTAAGTAAAAATCAAATCAAATGAAAATGAGTCCTATAAAGCTCCTGGTGAAATATAAAGTACTGCAAAGACAACTACATGATAGCGAAAGATCAAACTCTTTGGGACTAAGTTGAATGAAGTTAAGACAGAGAAGACCAGGGAAGAAGAAGTTTTACACAGCTTTATTATGTATAACCAATGGGTTGGGAAGACGTCATGGGAGTCTACGGAAATAGTTTTAGGCAATCTCTTCTACATATATAAACTCATTTGTATGGTCTTAGAAGTGCAACAAAAACCTGTAAGTCTGTCTACTTATTTTCATGACTTTCAAACTACTGAATAATATAACTGAACTACTCATATGTTCTTCAACCCTGCAATACAAATATTATTTGTGAGCAAAACTAATGAAATTTCTCCAGTTCAAATTTATTACCATACTTCTTTCATGTGAAGTTACTCTGCATGGTTTCACTAGTGGTATATTTAAGATAGTCTTGCAGGGTAAAAGTGGTGTAAATAACTGTTTAAGAATTTTATAGAGTTTTAAAACTGTGTAAAGAGTTTATAATGCCATCACCAAGCTCTCCAAAAATAGACAAAACATCTTTAGGGCAAAAAAACCCCAAAAAACAATGTATGTGTAAACTCTAAATGCTTATACTAATTCGAGATATCATTAAGAGTACTCTTGGAATTCTAAACTCAGAATTTTTTTGTCTTCATTTCTTACAGGATAAGTAGAATGGATGAAGAATACTTTGCAGAACTTGAGCAAGCCATTTCAGTTTCTTCTAAAGCTTAATCTGCTGAATCTTAAAACAAATCTCTTTGTCCACTGGTCCAATGAATAATCTTAGTTTTGTTTTTATTACTCCATTTGTCCATTTCTTGCTGTTGTGAAACAGGGTAAAATACTCACCTGATTGGCTCATCAGATTAAAAAATTCCCTTCTTTTCAATATATATTCAGTATTTATCAGCTGAAAAACCCTTGAAGTCATCCCTCTCTTTATATGAGTAGTGAGTGGAATATCACTGGTGGCAGAATATATTAAAGTTCTGAGAGATACTTACTTGGGCTATCATAATTAGTGAATTTAGTACCAAATGTGTAAAGGCAGGTGAATTTAGCATTAGGTAATCGTGGAGATGTGCACCTGTGAGAAAATGTGATTAGCTGCTGGTTGCTGAGGTGGTGGGGGTGGCAGAGGTGGCTGTGGAGGTCCAGGCACTTGGGGTCTAACTTGTTGTTGAGTCATAGGAGGATTATACACAACCGGACTCCCATCTGGATTTATGAAGGGCTGGCCTGAAAAATTAAAAAAGAAGGAAAAAAAATCAATTTACAACAGAGACTGAAAATAGGTAATTCTACTAAGAATTAACAATACATGTTCGTAATCCCACAATTCCAAAACCCCAAATTTTCTGCACACCAAAAGATTTTCTTAGCTTGGGAAATAGCCTCTAACATGAGGGTTTTAATTGTCTTTATTTTTCTCACTTAAAGTAAATATTCATGTTTTACTGTAATGTTCTACTATGGGGTGCTGACCTAGGCCTTACTGAGCTTATTTTATAATATGTAGTACTTCTGCAAAAACTCTGAATTATGGAAAACATTTTGCCCGAAGGATTCAGTTATAGGATTGTGGTCCTATAGAGCTATACTGCATTTTAGTTTAGTGAAAAATTATTCATTAGTTTTTATTAGGGAGTGGGAAATATTTAGTTTTAGACCACACTGCATACAGTTCACAAACAAAATTAAAACTGGATGAATATTAAAATGATGTCGAAAGCTTCAAATTTCAAATTGTAAACTTGATGGCACTGTCCTTATTTTATAACTTCTAATTTGTTAAAAGCTGTAAATAATTTCTTTTTAATTATAATTTTCTAAAATAATTAAAAACTCCAGTGAGTTTATTCATTGGTAAGAGATAAATTGAGAGAGAATTTTAGTATTTATTTTGAGGTTTTGTTCTTAATGCTTATTAAATATTGAAGTGGAAAACAGATATTTTAAGTCACAAAGAAAAATAGATATTACTCTCTATATACATATATCTGATCTAAACAACTTTCTTTTATTATTACAAGTAACATTTTTGCTGGGCATAGTGGTTCACGCCTGTAATCCCAGTGTTTTGGGAGGCCGAGGTGGGAGAACTGCTTGAGGCCAGGAGTTCAAACCAGGCTGGACAACATAGCAAGACCTCATCTCTACAAAAATTAGCTGAGCGTGGTGGTGCAAGGAGGTAGTCCTTGCAATGAAAAAGACTGAGGAGAGAGCAACACTTGAGAACAGGAATTTTAGGTTGCAGTGAAATACAATCTTACCACTGCATTCTAGCCAGGACAAGACAGTGAGACCCTGTCTCTTAAAAAAAAAAAAAAAAAAAAAAAGCTGTGCTCGGTGGCTCAGCCTGTACTCCCACGCCTTTGGGAGGCTGAGGTGAGTGGATTGCCTGAGCCCGTGGGTTCGAGACCCGCCTGGGCAGCGAGAACTCATCTCTACAATAAATCAAAAAACCAGCCGGGCGTGGTAGCGCATGCCTATAATTCCGGCTACTCGGAAGGCTGAGGCGGAAGGATCACCGGAGCCCAGCAGGTCGAGGCTGTGGTGGCCGGGAGCGGCCACTGCACTCCAGTCTGGGCGACTGACTGAGACTCCAACTCAAAAAAATAAAAATAAAAATAAATAAAAAATAAATAAAAATAAAAATAAAATAAAATGTGAACCACCACATCCAGCCTTCAAAAAAAAAAATTTAAAAGAAAAAAAATCTCCTATAATCTTATTACAATTAACATTTTACAAATGTTACAAATAACTTCTTTCAGATATTTGTTTCAATGAAGCTATGTATAAATAACTTCAGATTCATATTTTTCTTTACTAATACTGGATTATTAAAAGAGGGGAAAAAAGGACTACGTGAAATAAAATATTCACTGACTATGATACTTATTTAGAGTGAGAAAAAATATAGAGAAACAGAAAAATTCGACTGAATAATAATTCTTAAACTGCCTTATAAACACCCTTTCTTTTATGGTAAACCTCTCTCCATTTGTTTGTTTTTGAGGAAACTTATGACACATAATAAAGTAATATTGGGGAGAGAAGGCTACACTAGAATATAGATATAAAGCAGAAAAAGTCCTCTACTCTAAAGTAAAATTATCTTCAACAATTAGCATTCCGATAATGTATGTGATGATTATAGGTAACAAAAGATAAGACATGCTGAGTATTTATTGATTGTGTTGTAACATTGTTCTCAAAAAGCAAAAAGATCACTTTTGGATTCACTTAAAATTGCAAATACAATTCAATTTCAGATTGGTCACTCTAATCTTTCATGTTACCAAAACCATATTAACCAATGTGTTTTGAATGAAAAATAATAGAAAACAGTAAAATAGCGAATCATCATATCCTGCTCCAGAAAAATGGAAAGTTAAATAACACAATACACCTGAAACATTAAGAAGATAATTATTAAGCAAAAACAATTAATTTCTGAAATATTAGTTATTTATACGAATTCAGTTCTGACAGTAAAAACAAATGCTTGAGTACTTTATCTTAAAAAAGAGATGTGACTAAAACTTAAAAGTAATAAATTTCAAGTCATGGTTTTCTCTTCTACAAACAAAAGCAAATGTCCAGGGACACTTACAGACCTAATACTCCCTCCTGTATCTGCCTCCCCAACTACTGCCATTATGACCACATCAGTTAAGATCATGAGTTTTAATTAAAGTTATCAAAAGACCAAAGATCATTTTCATTACCTTGCCAAATGACTAAGCTATGTTATTTTGAATAGTGACTAAGATTTCTTGTGATCTTTTAAAAGATCACATCTTTTCCACATAAATCATTTTGACAATCTATATAGTAAAATGTATTATAATTGCAGTTTCTTCACCTCTCTGAGGCTCAGTTTCCTTATCTGTAAATGAGGACTTTACCTACTTAGCAGGGCTGTTATAACGATTATAAATATAGTATTCTAGCCAGGCTCGGAGGCTCGACCTCTAATCCCACACCTTGGGAGGCTGAGGTGAGTGGATTGCCTGAGCCTGCAGGTTTGCGACCAGCCTGGGCAACTTGGTGAGACCTTATCTCTACAATAAATCAAAAAATTAACCAGGTGTGGTAGCACATGCCTGTAGTTCCAGCTACTTGGAAGGCTGAGGCGAAGGATCGCCAGAGCCCAGCAGGTCGAGGCTGCTGTAGCCGGGAGCAGCCATTGCACTCCAGTCTGGGCGACAGAGTGAGACTCCAACTCAAAAAAAAACAAAAAAAACAAAACAAAACAACAACAACAACAACAACAACAAAAATATATATATATAGTATTCTAAGTAACAAGTGGTTAAAGCACCTAATAAATTAGGCATGGTACAAGTAAATGCTTAAAAAATGTAAATTATTATTAGCTAACTGCAGAAAAGAAGTGTTGTCAATAGCAATTCATAATTACCCATTTTCTTTTACTACTTATAAGATGTCCTTAGCTTTTCCTCATCAGGTTATCTTATTTCTAGAAAATAAATAGGTTTTTAATTACAGCTAAGCCATTACTTAGCCTAGAAAAAGATACCATACACGTCACAAGGGGAAAAATGTTTTCCATTATGTCTTTTAACATTTCCTAGCATACGTGTAGTTATTAAAGTTCTTGGGAAAATGTTTATTATTCATGAATAATAGAAAGTTGTCTACACATATACAAAAAATACATTTAATTAGTATCCTTTAATTTTCAGATAATTCCTGAGACACCTTTTTCTGGATACCAACCTGTTTGTGGGTTGATCAGAATACTGCCAGGTGGTATGCCTGCCGCTTCCAAGGGAAGCAAAAAGAAGCTAGCACTAGGAGATGCGACTTGCCCATTTAGGCCACCATCAAAGGAAAGAGAACTATGAGTGCTGACAGTTGGATAGACGACAGGTGCGCCATGAGAAGACTGGCTGAGAGTTGTACCTGGAAGAGGCTGCTGGATGTGAGAAAGAGAGCCTGTAGATGACCCTACACTACCAGAAGACTCAGAACCTAGAAGAGGAGTAATGAAAAATATGGATTTTTTAAACCTCATATAAAAACACAGGCTTTAAAAACGTAACAGTAAAATTCACATTGCAATAACATGCAGTTACCACATAAAAGCATTGGCTATTTTTGATTTACTACCCAATTTTGCTAACCCTCCCCATCATGAAAAAATGTAATACAGCAAACTGTTTACATAAGTTGTCAGAGAAGTCATAGCTAAAGCATGCAACTTAAGTAAGTTTATAATGACACCAGCCACAGACAGCCACAAAAAGCACATTACCCACATTCCCCAAAGAACAAAGTTATATACATTTATTTTACCTTTTAGATTAACACCTAGAAATACACAGATTACAACTTTCCCCCAGGAAAAAGAACTTAGCATAGCAAAATGCCCCAAACCTCTTATAGAACACAAGGAAGATTAAGAATAGTGTAGGAAATAATAGAAATGGTAAATTCTATATTAAGAGAAACAATTGTCAGGTTTCATTGCAGAATTTCATTTCTCAGTTTACAATCATAGCATCTTCCTGTAATGTAAAGTCAAATTTCAATTTTTGTATCTCATCAAGGGACAGAGATACCATGACAAATATTCCAAGTACTTATATTGGCATCACCTTAAAATTTATTTCTCACTGAACTTAATAAACTAATTTAATAATTGATTTTTAATTGCTTTCATGCCTGAAATGTGTTTCATTTTCTAGTACATAGGGACTGAAAATGTCACTTACTGCCAGTATAACAGGTAAAAAAGGTGGCCAATGAGACAATGTAAGAAAGAAAAAGATTTGGATAGTGTATATAGTTAATTAGGCTTTGAATAAGAGAGTTGACTCTGGACTGGAGAATTAACCTTTAATGAATGAAATAAACAACACTAATATACTATACTATACATTGTTTTCTGAAGGGCAGCTTCTATCTTAAGTTGTGCCAAAGTAGCTCTTGACAATAACTGTATCAATGTACCCTACGAATTTTTTTAAAATAATTTTTTCCCCTTAAAGAAAGGGCTGGGTAATATTTCTTTCATCTTCAAAGATAATACAGATTATCAACAGTACATGGGCTGGGCTTGGTGGCTCAGCCTGTAGTTACAGCATTTTGGGAGGCCAAGGCAAATGGATTGCTTGAGTCCGCGGGTTCAAGACCAGCAATTTGGCAAGAACTCATCTCTACAATAAATTAAAAAAAATTAACTGGGCGTGGTAGCACGCGTCTGTAGTTCCGGCTACTTGGATGGCTGAGGCAGAAGGATCGCCGGCGCAGCAGGTCGACTCTGGGGTGGCCGTGAGAGTGCTACTGCACTCTAGCCTGGGCAACAGAGTGACACCAAAACAAACAAAACAAATCAAAACAGTACATGTCCTTAAAATGTTTTAATTTGGCAGTGTGTCTAAACGGCTTTCTTATGATACAGGAGTCATTTTTTCTTTTGTGATGACCAGTTGGTCTTTTTTTTTCAAATGATGTATATTTTTTACATATGAAGATTTCTTATAGTCAAAAAATTTATCTGTCTTTAGCACTATCCTAACATAGACACAAAGACCTTTTCAACATGACCACATTGTATTTTACAAAGGTGGCAAATAAAATTCACAAACCATAAAAATTTAAAGCATTGATTATAGCCAGGTATTGGAGAAATACTGTTACTTTCAAATAAACCCTTCAATGCTTATATACACAACAACATGTGTCTAGGCTAACCCAAATAGGTTAGGGAGAAACAGCCATTTCTGACTTTCATGCTTATTTTGGGATAAAAATAAAGACTACAAGGTCCTTAAAAAAAAGGCTTTTAAAAACATTAAAGCCAATTAGTGAAAATGAAAAAAAATCAGAAAATGATATGAGACAATGTATTCTAAAAGAAAGCAGCTAGGAGAATGGGGAAAGCACTGAATTTTCCAGTCATTTCTAATAGTTGCATTTTTTCATTTAAGTTCCTCAACAATTACTGAGAAATTTTACTTTTTTATGAACGACAAATGAAGAACTTAATCAAAAAAATGTATATGCATTAATATTGGTAATAATAGCTGACAATGCAATTAGTGTTAAATAATTCTAGGTGAGAAACCATGCCTTCCAAATATACATAAACAGTAAGGAAATTCCAATCACCTATGGGCATTCAAGCAACAGGTGACATTTCACTGAACCTAACTGATTTAAGTTTATGTCACAATAGAGAAGGCTTTTTATTTTATTGATGCTTGAAAATCTATCTCTAGGATAGAGAGTGAACCTAACGTAAATAAATATATTACCCTTTAAGTGCTTTGGAGGTGGTTGAGGCACTGCTGGTAGTGATTTTATATTTCAGGAGAATTAAAAGCCATATGGTAAATAAAGAGCTAAGACAACATAATGAAAACTAACACCTTGACTACACAGTTCTAGGTAGATATTTATACCTGTTTTTGAAAGCCTGCCTATGCTTTTGCTGCTTCCAGAACTATCACCTCTTGTCAGGACTGAGATTCCACTGAAGCTGCTGGCTTTGGTTACGGCAGGTTTCAGGTTTCGGAAAGAGCTATCTGAATCTGTGCTGCTCCATGGTCGTGGTTCTGAGTACTTCAACTCATTCTCAGTGCTGCTTTGATGGCTATTTGTAGATCTCCCTGAAGCATCTTTATTAACTCTGTAATTCAGAAATAAAACTTTGAAAAGCTAATGGGGGAGGGGGGGAAGAGTAAAGAAAAAAAATGCTTTAATTTTTTAGTACTATATTGAAAACATGCTTTCAATACCTAAATATCTGGCGCCTCTGCTGGGTACTACTAGGATCCTCGTCTTGGAGTCTGTTGGCATTTTAATAAGACATTTTAATTTTTATTAGCATAGGTCAGACAGTTACCAAAACAGATGTTAAAAATTCCCTCACCTTTTGTCAATAATATAATTCTCTTGGGAACACAGGGACTAGAAAGAAAGAATAGATACAAAAAGTTGAGCTTTTGTCAAATACAAAATGCCATCTGTAAACCAATGGTGACAACAAAAATCATGTGTAATAATATTTTGAAAGTCCAAAATGGTGATAAGGGCACACAAACAGATAATAATGGAATTTTTTTTGGCTTAGAGACGCTATGCTTGCTTTCAACGTATACATACCTTGAAGCCATTTGTTTTGCAGTTCAAATTAATCTGAAATTCAAATATTCTCTTCAAAACAAGTGAACCCATTTTTGTTATCATATAGTCAAGTTAAGTTATATACTGAATATATATTTCAGTTCATCCACTTAGCAAATATTTGATGCTTTAACTGTGGATATATAGTAGTGAACAAGTAGCTATGCCTTAATGGAGCCTACAGTCAAATTTCTAGCACTGCTAACCTAGGTCAGGCAATCTTAACTTTTGTTTGTATTATTTCATCAATCTTCTAACTAGTTTTCCTGCTACCATTTTTTTGTCCTTTCCATTTATTTTATACAATGGAAGCAAAAGTGATCTCTCTAAAATGTCAACTTGATCATACTTCTCTCTTGAATAGCTGGCTCCCCGATGTCTTTACACAGGAGTCAGCAAACTACATCCAGTCACCTGTTTCTACAAATAAAGTTTTACTGAAATACAGCCATGACCATTCATTCATTTATGTATTGCCTATGGTGCTTTCACACTAAGGAGTCAGACCTGAGTAGTTGCAATGAAGACTACAAGGTTCAAAAAGCTTAAAATAGTTATTACTGGCCCTTTACAGAAAAAGTCTGCTGACTGAAAAAAAAAAAAAAAATTGAAAGGTCCAACCAACTTAACAAAGCTTCAGGACCAAGTTATCTGGTTACTGATTATTTTTCCAATTGAAACTTTCCTCAATTCCTTTAACCACCCAGGCTGTAATCCAGCTAGTCTGAGTCTTTCAATTCCTCACATATGTCAAGTTCTCTCTTACCCAGAGGGCTCTGCAAATACAGACCTTCTGCTTGGAATTCTGCACTCCTATAGGTGTCCTCTTGGAAGCTAACTCTCCCATACCCTTTCCAATTATAGTTTGTGGTGTTTCTCTGCTAAGTCTCCTATTATACCTTCATACCTCTTTACAAACCACATATTGTATTTCCATTACTTGACTACTTATCAAGGGCAAAGACCTCATTTGTCTTATAAACCAGAGAGAGAAATACATCTAGTGTAGGCTCAAGAGTTCAGCAGACCTGGGTTGATATCCCAACTCTGCCATTTTCTAACTGTGTGATCTCTGGCTATTTTTTACTTAGGCTCCTGGAATCTCAGTTTCCTTATCTATACAATAAAACAACGATAGTATCTGCCATACAGGGTTGTTCTAAGGATAAGTTGTTGTAACTGTCTATGGTTATGTTTTCCATTGCCCAGGATAGCACCTACTATAGATGCTCAATACAACTTGTTGAATGAATGTTAGAAATTCTAAACTTGGCTGGGCTCAGTGGCTCAGTCTGTAATCCCAGCACTTTGGGAGGCCAAGGAAAGTGGATTGCTTGAGCCTGTGGGTTCGAGACCAGCCTGGGCAACTTGATGAGACCTCATTTCTACAAGAAATAAAAAATTAGTCGGGCATGGTAGCGCACGCCTGTAGTTCCGGCTACCTGGAAGGCTGAGGTGGAAGGATTGCCTGAGTTCAACAGGTCAATGTGGGGGTGGCTGTGAGCATGTGTGCCACTGCACTCTAGTCTGGGCGACAGAGTGAGACTCTAACTCAAAAAAAAAAAACAACCAAATTCTAAACTTATGATCTACATTTTAATGTTATTTAATCTTTTTTTTCAAAACAGGAAACTATCTGTGGTAGTGTTAACACATTATTACATACACTCATATATCCTTGAATAGTAAGTACCTAGTAATGCAAAGAACGGTGCTTAAAATGAATGCTGGTCAAACCAAATTGATTCTCATTTGGCACATAGGCATAAAATAATTAGCCATTTAGAAGATCTCTCTCATGTAATCTCTTACAAAGTAAAAAAAAAAAAATTAATCTAAACAGCTTTATTGTAAAAGAAAAAAATAGGTTATTTATCAAGGAAAGCCTAGTAACAACAGGATTTAGAGTACATGATTTTACAGACAGTACCAATGTTCAAAAAAATCCCAAGTCAATCAGAAGTATGGAAAAAAATACACAAACTATATACTTTAATATTCTTTCCATGACTCATGTAGTTCATCTGCTTCCAACTTTTCTAAAATTTGTTGCAATGTAGTATTATCAATGCAAAGTTATTTTCCAAAAAATGGCCTTATATGCAACAAATGACTAAAAAGAAATGAGATCAATAAATTACAGGGGGACAGAGACCCTACTCAGTACATACATCTTGGGAAAATATTCGATCTCTAGCTCTCTGGTACTCTTCTTCTCTTTCTTCTATAGACTTGCTTCTTCTGTCATCTTTTAAACGTATTCTCATCTAAAGAAGAGAATAAAATTCTTAGAAAAATGAACTACTGGCATAATAAGTCTTGTACATATAAAAACGCGGCAATTGTTCTAGATTACCTGGTTATCATCTTTGTCAAAGCTAGAGTTATCTCTCTTGAGGATATATCGTTTCTGAAAGTCTTCACCTTTATCATCCTTAATATGTTCATTAAATTTCTGATCAGGTCTAAAAATAAAACAAAACAAAGCAACAAATATAAATAATATACACTACAAAAAAATTAACTATAACATTTCATGAAAAGTAATAAAAGTTACCACTTATTAGTGAAATTCATAGAGGTGTATATTCCCTCATTTAGTCCTTATAATAATTATGTGAGAAAATACTATCTCACGCTATGGTTGAGAGGCTGTATCAAATACATTGTGAGATCTGGAGTCAGATTGGTCAGGTTCAAACAGAGTTTTACCACTTTAGCTGTTTTATGACTTGTACAAGTTACTTAACCTTTCTATTTCCCAGTTTCCTCACTTGTAAAATGAAAAGCATATAGTGTACCTACTTGATAGACTTGTTCTAAAGAGAAAATGAATACATGAATACAACATAAAACTGTAAACACTCAGAAATTTGTTGTTATTAGAAACATTACTGAGAAAACTGAGGTACAAATGCCTTAAGCAAGTGTGCAAGGTCAAAGGGCAAGCACATAATTGAGCCATAGTTGGAGCCCAGGTCAGTCAGTCCCAAAGCCTGTATTTCCTCTTTGTATTGCCTCCTTTAAATCTACAAAAAAATTCTGGGACAAAAAAGAATGTACAGCACTGCATCTTATATCACTAATCAAGTAATCAAAGATTTTGCCATTGAATTAGTTAAAAATTTAGAGATTCCTTCAAAATACATCCAAGAATTCTTAATTACAACAGGGACAACCTTGCTTTACATTAACTGAGGCAGGTTAGAAAAGAGAAGTTCTTTTTTAGAGGTTAAACTTGCAACCTAAAGTAATGATTACAAAATCTTAGCAATTTTTTAAAATAGTGGATTAGTCTATCTTCTATAGAAATGATGCAAGTTTCACTGAAATCTAGAAGACAGACATAAGATTATGGTCCTTAGAAAATTACAATTACATAAAATTTCATCTTTGAAAATATATTTCCAGCTTTAACAAATTAATTCATTCAACATTCTTATAACTTAGTATCATTCTATTATAAAATATGAATTACTCTTTTGAAATATGTAGCATATAAAATGTATTTAATTGCTATAAGGAAAATCTAATTAAACCTAATTTTTTTTAACATATGGTTCAAATATCTGTTATATGGTCACATGATATATATGAATAACCTAAGTAAATCTTGAAAACAAACCTAAGTAATAACGTTTTCAGCAAACTTCATTACATAGATTTAAGTAACTTTTGAATATTTTTTACCAAGTGAATTTTTAATAGATTACTGTAAAAGCCTACTGTCAAATTAAGCAAAAGGAGATTTAAAAATGGGAACTATCTAAGTAAGTTAAAGAAATCTCTATTGTAAAACAGACTTAGATGAGTGAAACAGAGAGAAGGTATCCACTTAAAGATAGAAGAAAAATAAGAGTAAAAACATCTTTGTGACCAAAATAGTAAGAAAAAGTCTACTTTCTTCAAGGGTTTTAAAGATTTTCAATTTAGTTCTGATGCCTGCAGTACGTTGTTTTTGTCACATGACCGCCCCATTTACTTTCATTTACATTTACCATTATGTATTTTTGTATCTATTCAGTCATATTTTCTTATTCAAGGAGTTTGTACTTGGGTGGGAGACTGCTATTACAAAGTGAACTGTAAGGTTTAACCAAGCGCCTGGCAACTTTTCTAAGAGCAGCTGGATTCCCACACCGAATAGCATTGGCAGGCATTTCAGCTAACCTTAAGACTGTCTTACCTCTTTCTTTTATAGATGCCTGAATTTACTGCCCTGTCATCGCCAACTTCCCGCTCCATTGAGACACCCCAGTGGACACCGGGTTGTTGACATCCACAACACCACTGGTTCAAGGCTGGAGCGGGTAATCTCCCTATGAGGAAAAGGTAAGTTTGTTTTTATTCAATGTGGAGCAGATCTCTAAGGTTTTCTGATTTACAATCTTCATATCTCAGAAGATATAAAATAAGAATACAGTGTAACTTCAATGATATGAAATGTCTAGTTATAATCAGGTTATTGATCCATACTTCTTTTAAGTTCATCATAAACATCACTGTTAGCCTACCTTTTGATTATCTTGATAAAGAGAGCCGTAAAGCTTTCGTAATTCATAGACTTCAAATAAGTGAGGTTACACTGTATTGAAAACCTTAGAGAGTCACCAGTCGAAATGTTAGTCAAAATGCCTGCTAATGTACATGTACTTGGTATCCAGCAGCTCTGAGTAATGTTGAAAGGTATTGGTTAAATGAATTACAGTTCTATTCACTTTTAATTTAGCTAACATCTTAATGGTTACTATCCTACTTTAGTCATGATATAACTAATTGGAAAAAGATTATAATATTTTAAAAAGACCAGGGAACATGAAAATTTAAATTTTAATAAAAACTAAATTAGACTCACATTTTCAGGTAACAATCTAAAGGAGGATAGAATTCTAAGACATCTACTTTAATTAATTTACTTTTAGTTATAGGAACAATCATTTAGAAATACTAACTATATCTCCTTAGTTGACAAAAGACTGTTTGAAATGGAAGGAAACAATTGGGCATGATGGCTCACACCTGTAATACAAGCACTTTGGGAGGTAGATATAAGGGGAATGTCTGCGTACAGGGGATTGAGACCAGCCTGGGCAACTTGGCGAGACCTCATCTCTACAATAAATTATCTCTACAATAAATTAGCTGGGCGTGGTGGTGCGTACCTGTAGTTCCAGCTACTTGAAAGGCTGAGGCAGAAGAATCACCTGAGCCCAGCAGGTCAAAGCTGCAGTAGCCATGAGTGTGCCACTGCACTCCAGCATGGGTGACAGAGTGAGACTCCAACCCCTTCCCCAGCCAAAAAAAGGGAAATGGAAGAAAACTAACTTTGTTTCAACAAACAATGTGGCAGCTATTAGGGTAAAAGGCCATTATAATAGAGGGGACATAGATGAATTAAATATAATCATGCAAATTGAATGGTTCATACACCACAAAATGAGAGAAATCTGGCTTCAAGAAAAGCAGAAAAATAATGGACCGAAAAGCATTACTTATGCATCCGAAGTTGACGGCTGCTCATTACCACAGACCTGTTGCAATCACATATGAAACTGACACAGAAAATCCTTTTGATAGGCAGATCATCACCAAAATAAAAATTTTAGCTGACCTCAACTAGCTGCATTAGGCTTAGCTTTACAAATAGGTAGAAGAGGTGTTGTGAGCATTTTATAACTTGGGTGCCTTTGCATTGGGCCTTCTGTTCCCAAATAACAGCACTGACAACCTACTTCACCAATGCTATAAAACAACCACTTTTAGCCGGGCTTGGTGGCTCCACCTGTAATCCCACGCTTTGGGAGGCTGAGGTGAGTGGATTGCCTGAGCCCGCGGGTTCGAGACCTGCCTGGGTAACTTGGCGAGACCTCATCTCTACAATAAATCAAAAACTAGCCGGGTGTGGTTACGCGCGCCTGTAGTTCCAGCTATTTGGAAGGCCGAGGCGGAAAGATCGCCAGAGCCCAGCAGGTCAAGGCTGCGGTGGCCGGGAGCGGCCACTGCACTCCAGTCTGGGCGACAGTGAGACTCCAACTCAAAAAAAAAACAACAACCACTTTTTAAAGCAAAAAGCTCTTCTCAACTCTACTTTTTTCCCTCAGCAAATTATACATAGCCCATGAAAGGGGCACAGCATTGTGGATGATACCGTATTAACCAATAGTCCTATCTTCTAGAGATTTGTGGGAGAAAAGGATTAAAAACAGAGGCTTTAGGAAAGGACAGAAAACTGACAGAAGATTATTTAAATGTGAGGATATCAAAGACAAATTCTTCTCTCTCTTTTTTTAAATTACAAATCTGCCTGAGGCTGGTCATTGTTATCTAAATTATACTAACTTTTAAAAACCCATAAGAGGGTGGTTGCCAAATATCACTGATATTAGGCCTCTGAGCTTTTGTTTTTATCAGGTACTTCAGTCCTCATTCACCTGTCTTATTTGAGTCCAAGCTGGTGCATTTTGTTACTGGTGAACTAAATATATTTGGTAGAAGGCTATCATGAAACTTAACTGGACTGCTAAAATATGTAGAAAACCTCAGATGAAAGGAGATATAGAAAGAGAAAGTATTATCAGTTAGATATGAGCATGTAGCTACATCTCTTGACACTTACATTCTAGTATTGCTAGTTTTGTTTACTATGACCGACTTCCCACTCTGGTCAACATTGTGGTCTAATCCAAAGTAAGCGGCTACTCTGTGTAATAGCATCCTATGGTAAGATGTCATGGGGGGGAATTTTTTACGTGGCGACCTAAAAGTAGAAGAAAAATTCATTTAGTAAGTCAAGGAGAATTGTAATGACAATTTGTTTTCTTGTTAAATGTCAGGACTTACTCATTATTACCAATGAAATCTAAAATTTCTTGTTCCAATTTTAGCAGCATCATTCTGTCCCTGAAACAAAGTATGAAGACACTTACATGTAAAACTTAACAATGAGGCAATCACAAACGTCAATCAGTTATGAATTTATACAGCTAATGTTCCCTCCTAAGAACTAAACATTCAGGAGTCTCACCAGTTTGATGCTAGAATATATATCTGCTTTTTGAAAAAGTGATGTTTTAAAAGAATACAAGATTTTTTTTTCCAGTTTAACATTTTATTATGGAGATTTTCACACATACACTAATGAGAGGATAGTATAATGAACTTTGACACATCCATCCCACCTGACTTTAACAATTATTAACATGTGGCCATTCTTAAATGCAATATATATTTGTTGAGCCCTTCTATATATGAATAGTCTAAATATAATGATAATTGTGATAAATACTATTTTTGATTTGCTAAGTATTAGTCTACTAGAGTTTATTCTGTAAATAAATGGATAATAAAAGCACAACAGTTTTTACTTCCTCATTCAATAAAGCAAAGAGGTAGCAGGAAAGCAGACATGCTAGTTAGGCTCATGACTTTATTATCATGCTGAACTCCATACAAACAGTACTCTAAAGAACATGCAATGGCTGGTAATAACGGGAATTACTCCTATGGGATTCCAATGCTAGAATGTAGATGGGACTACAGCACAGAGTAAATAAATCCTTATTAGTAAAAAATTCTTCATCTTCCTCCAAAAATTTAAGAAAAAAGAATATTAAAAGACCTTCTGAATGAAATAATTTTATTAATTCTATGCAATATATATTTGTTGAGCCCTTCTATATATGAATGGTCTAAATAACTATATAATGATAATTGTGATAAATACTATTAAAGAAAAGCACAAAAGAACCAATTCTAAGAAAGAATATAAAAGAGTGTTTAAGACAGACAGACCCTCTTTCATCTAAGCTTTTGGGGTCAATTTATCTTGAGATAATATAATTTTCAGTAACTATTAGGATGTATCTTATATAGTCTTATTGTAAAAAGATAAAGAAAGAAGAGAGTTGAGGCAACTTGCTGGAGTTCACAAAACAGAGCACTTAAGTTGGTTTTCTGTGTTTGAGCTAAACAGCAAGCATAAGATATTTCAAATGTGCTTCAGTGAATGTACTGTCACTGAAAATAAATTCCCATTGTTTCCATAAAAGAAAATAAAATCGAACAATATTACTAGCCATTGATAAAAATTCAGGCCTTTCCCGCCCCATAACATGTAGACTTATGGACTGTAGAGGACTTTCTATTATTATCTGGGCCACTTAATATTTAAACTAAGATCCCCTGCTTTTAGCTGAGTATGTTAGAAAAATAAGAGTAATAACTTTCCTAAAGTCTTAAGATTTATACCTACTGTCTTTTATTCACTGTGGTTTAGTATAGGTTTCCAAATTTTCAAATCTGTAATTGAGGCTAGATATTTTAGTAATAATCATAAGTTAAAAGTTAATAATTATCTATAGGGGCACTACATATAGGACTTGAACAAACAGGTTCACAAATTACTTTCCTCAAGGTACACGGATGTTTAGCATGTGAGCCAAAACCATCTAAAAGTAGGTATACTTACTGAATTTGCGATTGTATAACCTTTAAATGAACCAATATATGCTGTCTGTTACTAAAGAAATAGTAAAATCAAGAACTATTAATAAACTACTACTTAAAGCTAAAATGAACGGACAAAAATACTCAAGTTAATAGTGTTTTAGTCATATCAGAAGTAATTTTAGACAATGTACAGTTGGTATACCAGTTGCAAATTAAAAAAGCAGAAATCAGTAATGTTTTTAATCTGATAACCCCTCTATTCAATGTTTCATATGCCCTTGGTCAAATCTCTGCAACAGATAAGCAATAAAATAACTTAAACATTACCTTCAATAAAAGTGAGTTTAAGAAGTTATTTCAAACACAGAACAATAACATGATGGTCCTTAGAGCAAAACAAATTTACTTTCAAAGTATCCACTCTCACAGGAACAAGAGACACTGGGGACTCCCAAGGAAGGGAGGAGGGAGGGGGATGAGGGCTGGAAAACTATCCATTAGATATCAAGCCTGCCACGTGGGTGACAGGCTCAAAAGAAGCCCAAACCTCACCATCATACAATATGCCTACGTAACAAATCCACACATGCATTCCTTGAATCTAAAAAGAATATTAAAAATAAAAATATCCAATCTCAGGATTAATCCGTAGGGTTGCTTCCCTTTATTAGTTATATAATATAGTTATCTTTATTAATCATATTTCTTTCTACAGATAAAATTTATACAAGATGGCTAAAAAAAACCCCCAGAAAAACAGGTGTAAAATTATGTCAGTGAGTGTAATCTCTATCAAGGACATCTTCAGGTCCCTAGGTTTGAATTCAGTAATGACTGCAGTTAATAGTGTAGTCTCTGAAAATATTTATTGCAAACAGAATTTTCAGATAACTTATTATTTAACATCTGAAATTTAGTTTATTTATTGAGCTACAAAGGATATAAAAAAGATTTAATGATCTGAAGAAAGATTTTGAAATAAAAATGATCCAGAAAGGAAAGGTAGACTAAATTTTAGTATCACTAAAAATAAATCTGCCTAACATCTAGTAGAATTTTCCAGGCAATAGTCAATTCTGAAAGCTTTAGTGAAAATTTGCCACACTTCTTACTCTTTGTGTGCCATGTATGACTGGCAGTGAGCTGTGTGCTTCACTGACAAAGAATACTGAGCTATTTGTTAAGCAAGCCTTATTTTTTCACAAAATTTAACATTAGCTTCAGCTTCCTAAGCCTATATTGACATTAATAATAACATATATTAGCTATTATGTGAATTATTTACCTGTATATTTAATCAAATTAAAATTCATACACAGAAGGAATAAAGTACTGACACATGCTATAATATGAATGGATCTTAAAAACATGCTAGGTGAATAAAAGCCAATCATGAAAGATCATATATTACATAATTTCATTCATGTGATGTCCAGAACAGAGAAATCTATAGAAACAGAAAGTAGATTAGGGTTGGGGATAATCTATTGCTATTACTGTTACTATTATTAGCATAGGAATAGCTATAAGATACAAGGTTTCTTTTTGGGATGATGAAAAAGTTCTAAAACTGACTGTGGTGACTGCACATATCTGTGAATATACTCAAAACTGTTAAACTGTACATTTAAAAATGCCCATGCAGATAAATAAAAATGCTTCCATATAAAGGAAAAAAAAATTACACAATTGAAAAATAATTTGGAGTACACAAAAATGGATTTATAATCTTTGGCCTTCGATGATATCTCTTCTACGGATTCAGAGAGAAGCAAAATTCTGTCTGTCTAGGATTCTGTCTTGTTTTATTTATACTAGTTACATATTTGCTACCTTCCCACTTGTTCCTCAACCCACTGGGCTTTGGTTTCCAACATCCTATCCCAAATTGTTAAATTGGTCAGCAACTTCCTAATTTCTGAGTCTAATGGATTATTTTTAGTACTTGTTTTGGAAAAACTCCCTGTGTTTTTCCTTTGCTCTCATACCAACACTACAATGACAATAATACAGGGGACTTCTGTGGCCCCCAAATACATAGGGATTTTCCCCCCATGGATAAGCAAGCAATCAGTTCTGTAGCAGACACTAACTGGGATTCCTCCAATTCAACTCTGACACTCAGTCCTCTAGACTGCTTTCCCCATCCCCACCTTCAGATACCAGTTGCAAGTTTGGGTCTCTGGAACTTCTGACAGACTGGCTTGAGTTAAGGTTCCCACAACTCCTGCTTTGGGATGGATTAATTTGCTGGATTGGCTCACAGAACTCGGGGAAACATGTTTGCTGGTTTATTATAAAGGCTATTACCAAGGATATATATAACAAGATGAAGATATACGTAGGGCGAGGTATGGGAAAATGGGCACGGAGCTTCCATGCCATCCCTAGGGCACATTATCCTTCAGGAACCTTCCTGTGTTCAGCTCTGTGGAAGATCATGGAACTCTGTCCTCTTGGGTTTTTAATAGAGGCATCATTATGTAGGCACACTTTGATTAAGCCATTGGGCCATTGGTGATCAACTTGACCTTCAGTCCCTCTCCCCACCCCTTGAGGTTGGAGGGTGGGGCTGAAAGCCCAGTCCTCAAATCATACCTTTGTTTTTCGGTGACCAGGCGCATTCTGAAGTTATCAGTCAACATTAGCACACAAAAATATAATACTTTAGAGAGTTCAAGAATTTTAGAAGCTGTATATCAGGAAATGTGGATGAAGACCAAATACGTATTTGACAATATCACAGTACTTCTATCTTCATCTCCCTCTGTTATTTTATTTTCCATGAAACTGTTCCCCTTTGGTAGAGTTCTAGGATGAGTTATCATGATTCTTTTGGTATCTGTAGCACTCAAATCTTTCCCTTCTCATCTATCTTACAAATTTGTCTTTCCATAAAACTTATCCTTGTCATTTACTTCAACTCTTTGAGCAATCCCATCCATAGCAAACTTCATCTTTATTGAGGTCTCCTGTATCTATGACCCTAGTCTGACTTATTTACTTGGAAACTAGGACTTTTTAACAGCCCACAGACCTATCTCTTGGCTTTCTGTTGGCATCTCAAACTGAAACTTAGAGCATGCTCCATTCCATTCATGAATACAGAGCCTTATTCACTTTTTCAGTTACTGGGACTAGCTGTCAGTTCAGCTAGAAACCAAGTGGTCATTCTGTTCTACTCTTCCATTCCCACTACTTTTCCAAAGATAAATGATGATCAAGTTGTGCCACGGTACTTCTTAAATGTTTTTCAAATATATCCTTTCCTCTCTATTTTTCTCTATGGTCTCCTAACCACTCTCTTTGCTCTTCTCTGCCAAAATAATCTTTCTAAAATGTCAAAGCAGTCTTTTTACCTTATTTAAAATCCTGTAATTAACCCTCAACTTAGCATGCCATACTCAGTATTCCTCAACTAATGTACTACTGGTATTTCAGTAAGACAATTTTTCATTGTTCACTGATGTCTTTCAGGTCTTATTTTTTTTAGCATCCCTGGCTTCCCAGTAGCACCACACTCATTGGGACAATCAAAAGGTCCCTGTACCTTTCTTCACTGCCTCTGGGTGTTAGTACTATGCTAGGTTGAGGACAACTGGATATAATCTGCACTTCATACCTCACCAACATCTTTCCAATCACTTTCTAGAATCACTTGCCATACCTCTCCCTGTGAGAACCAGAGTTTATAATCTCATGTTCCCTTGGATATATAATATCCTATCACAATACTGTGTGCTGGCACTGCTCTTGTCTCTATCTGGTCTGCTCTTCTCATGCGTCTCTATATGGATAGTTCCCTACATTTAAATACTCTGAATTCAACATTCTACTCAGGCACTACCTTTTCAGTGATGCCTTCCCAAATCCTTTCAAACAATGGTTGGGACTCCTTCTTTGACTTCTATAGCATCTTGGATTTATTGTTTTTATAACACTTGTTTTATTTTAATTATTTATCATGTGTCATTTACTAGCACAGAGATAGTGAATACTGCAGGGCCAGAGATTATATCTTATTCATCTTTATATCTATAATCCTTGGGACATGATTAGATGCTCAGTAAATCCCTGTTCAATAGACTAGTGAATTCATCTTTTTGTTGGGACTACTGAGGAATAACCTTGAATGGGGGGGGGAATGCCAAGCCGAGTTGCCTATCTTCTCTTTCACTCCATAGCTGTATTCCTTCAGCTCCTATTACAAGGACAACACTTTTTATTTTGGTGGTTCTCTCTTTGGGGTTGATATTAAACACAAAACAGAAAATCAAGATGGTATTGAATGTAAATAGAGGTATCTTGAAGTAGAGCTGGACATGAGATAAGTCTCTGTGAGACTAAAGAGAGTTGCTCATGCTATATCCTCCATGTGCCCATACCTAGTGATATTATTTCTATTGCAGGGTATATCAAATAACTCACTACCATTCTGGAAAGCTAAAATCTAGAGGAGGTGTACTTCACTTTGGCATCATTCACTCCATGAAAGTGTTGGTAAGATATTTTCTGGATAGTTTTTTTTGTAGGGAAAATGCCTCAAAGTGATTATGATCTGCCAAAAAGTTAAAAACTACCCTAGAAAAATGAAAGATTTCATCAATTCATTAAAGTACTGACTCAAATAAGCACTTTAAAAATCTTTGGGTTGAGGGTTTATAAACTCATCAGGAAGGAAAAAAGCTTTGCATTTAAAAAGTTCAAAACCTCATTATAAACGAATACACTAAGTTCTTATTTGAGTGCATTATAGTGAGATATATATTTTTCTTTTTTTCATGATTAATGGTATCTCTCTAAATCAATTAAGAGTCTAAATATCTTAGTGATTCTATATTTCCCCAAATTCATACAATATGGTGACATGCATAATGCAAAAAGAGATATAAATCTGTGCATAGACCAACAACATCTTGGTGCTAAGAAACTGTTTCTGGTGTACTTCAAATATCTGCAATCTTATTCTAATAGTCTAACTCAATAATGAAAACATATATAACAAAATTATGGTATTCTAGAAGCAATGTAAACCTTATAAATTTAATTTTTACCTGGGATTGTTTTTTAATGTATTTACTAAAAATTCATGTAGATCTATGCCAGTTGAATCAGTGTATTCTTGACTGGAATCTAAAAAACAACAACACAAAAACCCAGCATAAAGTTGTTTGAAAACAAATCCCTTTCCCTTTTACACACGATGTATATCTTAAATAAAATGAGATGCCCCACACTGAAAAATTTGGCAACGCAGAAAAGGTAATTTATAATGAACTTAGATGAACACAATTTTCAATTCCCATATAATGTGCATGACATGAGTTGATATACCTGCATGTCCCTGCACATTCTTTAAAAAAAGATTAATCTCTCAAATGTGCCAGTTTAATTTACTCTAAATTCTTTCAAGATCCTTTTATATACTCACCACACCCTCATGTCCAAAAATGCCTCCTTAGGTGAAAAATTAAAATGATTTACATAAGAAACTACATTTGTAGTGCTTTGACAGCTTCGTTTCAGTCAGAATATAAGTAGAGGCAATAATTTGGAGGTAGACAGAATAATGTACTTAGATTTGTATCTGGTCTATTACTAAAGGATTGCTTTCAAAATACTTTCCAAATATTCATGTCTATTTCTTCCCCTTAAATGTAATATCCTCATGCTGTTTGTAACACTAGTCAACATAATTGGGTTTATAAATTAAACAAGCATTCCTATTGACCTGCAGTGCTAGATCTGGTGGTGAAGACGCTCCAAACTTATTATGCAAAATAAACATTCTCAGTTTTCATGAGCATTCTTATTGAATATTATGGCATCAGTATTTATGTATCATAAGGAATTAAAGAGTAATAATATATTTTTAGTGGACTCAATATATAATTTATAATGAGTAGAGTGTTTCACTATGAGAGATGGACCAGTAAAAGATAAAATGTTTATCTTCCACAGTGACTCTGATATGTGTTACAATTTTTCATCCCTCCAGTCTATTCTGTGTCATTTTAAATACATAAATACTATATATAATTATTCAAGGGGTAAAGAATGGGATTATTGACAGTGAAACTAAAATCTTGTTTAAAAAGCAAAAATAAATTGCAAACCTCTTGATAACATTTTTCTGGGCAACTTATCACTGGCCTTTTCTTTTTCTGCTTCATCTTTTGAGGGCTTCTCCTCTTTTTCAAATGATTGTGTTAACTGGATCTGAATTTTCTCCTGTTGGAAGGCAAAATCAGTTATTCAATGAAAAGATAAAGCAATTCACTTAATATAACACACATTTATACTTTTTCAGTAACAAAAAACTGTGTGGAGAAAAAAAGGAGAAAGATTTTTTATTTTACCTAATTAGATTCTCCAAACTAAAAACAAAACAAAAAAAACCTTAAAAATATTTAACCACTTTGTTAACAAAGTCTTGATGTAAAATGTTAAGATAAATGTTTTGAGTTGAATAAATCAATTGCAACTTATTCTGGAGATTATTCTAGAGAAAATAAATGTTTTCTATTATAGTTTAAGTGCACCTACTTGTAAAACCCCTGGAGGGTCAAAACTGAGGTCCTCTTAACCTATTTTTATAATGAAGATACAAGCAAATCATGATAATTACATGACAATAGGAACAGAAGAATGTCAAGTCAATGATTAACAAAAATTAGGTTTTTGAGTATCCATCATAATCACATATTCCTTCATTATCCTGCCATATAAAAATGTAAATACAAAAATTTCCAAAATCAATGGCACATTACTTTATTTCCTTTTTGAGGTTTATATATTGTTGCTCCTTGTTCAATTAGCACAAAGTTGTTTTAGAAAGATTTCAAATAAGATTTTATTTTTTAAAGATATGTAATGTTTAAGTGTAAAGAAATCATATTCTATAAGGCTGAATGGAGAATTAATTCCACATTTTATTTTAAAAACAATGTCAATACATGCAATTTGAGAGCCCAAAGAGATTACTGGAAATTCATTCATATAGACTGAAAAGGTAAAAATCATGTAGCTTTGTTTACTCAGGCAAAGTTATAAAGAAAACTTTAATAAATTCCAGGCCAGTTTTACTAACTATAAAGGTATAGCCTATTTTTAGGCTAAATTATACTGTTGTTTTCTAGCAATGAGAACCATCTGTCAGACAATTACATAATTTTTCTGGGTGGTACTGGTGGTGGTAAGGGTAATAAGTCGGTATCAAAGGGGATATAAATTTCTCAAATTTGCTGCCAGTAGAATTACAATTAAACTTTTTTCCGTACCTTTTTTTTCAAAGTAATCTTTAACAAAATATTGATCAAATACTTTTTTTTTTTTGGTAGAGACGTGGTCTCACTATGTTGCCTAGGCTGGCTTTGAACTCCTAAGCTCAAGCAATTCTCTTGCCTCAGCCTCCCAAAGTGCTGAGATTACAGGCATGAGTCACCACACCTGGCTCATTTCTGACACTGAGTTGGAGTCTCACTCCGTTGCTCAGGCTGGACAGCTGTCGCAGTGTTGATCTGCTGGGTTCAGGCAATTCTTCTGCCTCAGTCTTCTGAGTAGCTGGAACTACAGGCGCACGCCACCATGCCTGGCTAATTTTTTTTGTTAATTGTAGAGATGAGGTCTTGCCAAGTGCCCAGGCTGTTCTTGAACCTGTGGGCTCAGGCAATCCCCTCACCTCGGCCTCCCAAAGTGCTGGGATTACAGGCTTGAGCTACCGCGCCCGGTCCCAAATAATTTTTTTACTCTAGTACGATTACTACCTGCTACTTTCATCTCTTTTTAATTCTTCTTCCCAACACATCTCAGTTGTGCTTAGAATATAAAGCAAATGCTACACAGTGGCAACTTTCCTAGGATGACAAACACGTGCCTTCTCTGTCTTGCTTACCACACTGGCAACCACTAAGTCATTTTTCTTATTGTGATTCATTTTCCAACCCACTTCCCATATTCTTTTTCTAAGTGTAAAACAGATTTCTAGAAATGAATCTCAGAACTATTTTTCAGAAGTAGAATATTTAAAAGTTTTTCTGACATGTATCTTCTATTCTGGTTACTCAAGTGGAACCCAATGGAATCCAGGTTTGGAAAAAAGATTTCACACTACTTCCTCTTAGATCTTCACTAACAGGCACTTCCAGTGACTAGCAGATTTCATTTCTAATCTCTCCTCCCAAAGTCATACATTTTAAATACAGATAATAAACTACTTTATCAAAACTAACCATATTTTAAAAATCTAGTAGGCTTAATGTACTGAGGCCTTGTCTTCAGTTGACCCTGTTTTCTGTATTGAAAAACAAGACATGTTCTAGACACCAAGTCCTTATACATAAACTCTTCTGACTATAAATAACTGAAATAATAGCGATCTCTCCATTGGAAGCTGAAATTCCTTTACTCTTCATTTTGTCATTGACATCTGTTATGGAGGCCTCTTCCCTCTCATAAGCACTTATCAGAAACAAGTGACATCTCTCTTTTAATTGCCTCTCAACTTTTTGAATGATGAGTTTTAGTCTAGATTAACTCCTTAAAAATCACATCTGAATCAAGCAAATGGTTGAAAAGTGTCTCTACCATCAAGGATTAGATACTAGGAAATTTCATGAGAAATAATTTATTTTCTAATTTCCATTCAGGTGCAATTTAGTTAACTCAAGTCTTGAAAAAAGCCTTTCTATCTTTTATTTAAGGGGGCTTTATTCATAGGCTATTATAAAAAAAAATTATTCTATCCAAGAGAAATTGAGAACAAATGTATTAAGTGAAATAACTCAATTATGACATAGCTCCTAACTCATCTTTTTGCACTGTAAACACAAAAAATTATCTATGATCAACAATACATATATTAATATACAACATATATTCCTGATGCCATTTTTTCTCACATAAATTTTCACTAGCTAAATTTATGTATTACCGCCTTTTACTTAGGACTTTATTCATAGGTTGTTATCCAAAAAGAAAAGAAAAATTACTGTAACCAAAAGAAACTGAGAACAAATGTATTAAGTGAAATAACTCAATTTTGACATAGATCTTAACTCATCTTTTTTAACTGTAAACATGAAATATTATTTATGATCAACAATGCATATATTAATATACAACATATATTCCCAATGTCATTTTTTTCTCATATAAATTTTCACTAGCCAAAATTATTCTCCCCCCAAATTTTTCATATGTAAAATGTACATTTTTCAAATAAGGTAAAAGTCAATCTCTTCTGACTGTTATGCCATGGGGCTAAAATGGTGCAGCATTTTGGTCAACAGAATAAATAAATTAATTTTTAAAACACTACAGTGCCTACTGCTCCACACTGAACAGGTAGGTATATTGTTTATCCTCACCTGCACAAAAGAACTTTTAAAAATTGCTTCAAAAAAACAATTTTAGCTGAATTTTTTTCTGACTGTATCATAACTCTTCAGGCTTATCAACAACCAAGCAAAAGCCAATGGTTAATATTTGAAAACGTTCTCCAAGCAATAGTATATACTAAAATACTTTGACTGTATTTTTGCTTTTTGCTAGAAGGTGTATTGTATTGGTAAAACATATCCATTTTATTAAGAAAACTCATACAGCTATTTCCCATGTAGCTACATTTAAAAAAAATATGGCTTTTGCTATTCAAACAAATGTCCAATGAAACAGATTTTTAAGTACATTTCATTGAAAACAAATCTCTTTCAAAATCTTTTCCTTGCATTTTGGAAACGAAGTACAGTACTTTTAAAAAACAGGGCAGTCTAAATATGTGTCAACTATCTTCAGTTCTAGAATAGGCTTTTGAGGACATCATGTACATCAAGGGAAATTATGGCAGTTTTTGCTTGAATCACCAAATATAAAATTGGTATTCATTAAAGAAAAAGTCATGAATCAGTCATGGCTCCTCAAATAACAACAAAATTGCTTTAATTTCTTGGAAACTGACTATTTGAATATGGTGGCATTTTAAGTTACTAAAACTCTTATCAAGTAGAAAAAGCCATTAAAAGCCAAAGTTACCACACACTGATAAACACTGGTAAATAATTTTAAAAATGTATGCATAAATGTCCAAATGTAACATGAGACAAAGATCAATCCACAGCTGAGATTAACAGAAAAGTAAAGTCATAGCATTAAAGAGAATATAAGAGGAAAACTAAATTGTTTGCTTGAACTTCACTGATACCTATTTTACAAGAATAGTCAGATGAGAAATATTAGGTATTAGACAATTATTGAAAAGCGCAGCAAATATGAACACTGGCATTCAGGTTAAGTAAAATAAACCATTAAGCAGAAGTCTGGGGTAGTCTTTTTATATACAAGCAGTAAGTATTGGACAAATTCCTAAAAACTAAATTTCATCACAAATATATTTACTAGAAGTACTACTTTCATATAACTCTCTTAAAGTCACATTCCCAGTTAATGATATGATCCCTAAGTTTTTCCAGAAAATAAATCATTGCTCTAAGCATTAGACTGAAGCAAACAGTTTTTCCAACTTTTCATCTTTATCCTGGATGGCAAGTATTAGCAAAACAAATTTATTCAGTAAAAATAAAACAAACGTCACACACACACACACACACACACACACACACACACACACACACACATCTTTTATTTTGCTGTAAAACAAAAATATTCTCCAGTTCCACCGTGTCTTCAAATAACAATTTTGGGGGTTTTGTTTTATTTTTTACCTGGTTCTCCTGTGATATCTCTGCTGCAGGGGGTGGTGGAGATTCTTCACACACTGCAAGGCTCCGAACTAGCTTTAACTTTGAGCTTGACTAAAGAGAAGTATTTAAAATTAACACTACATTTCACAAACCTAGGGCATATCCAAAAGCCCCTTAGAGAGAGTTTCTTAAGTTTTTTATCAATAGTTTCTGCCATGTATAAAGTAGATAGAATGTGCAAGCTAAATATATCATTAAATACCACTAAAGCCCTTTGTTAAGAGGAAACACAAACAATTGCAGTTTTGAAAATTACAGCAATAGCAAGAATGGGAATAGTTCCAACTTCAAAACCCAAAGAATGGTGAGAAAGCGATTTTCTCTATAGATAAAGAACCATCAAGGATTAAAAAAAAGCAATGCACAAAAGCAACTAGGCAAAACAAAAACCCCAAATAAAACACAATAAGCTTTCTGCCCCAAACAAAATATGAAAAAAACTAAACTGAATGTAGTGCTATATGAAAACAAGGATTCATCAAGCATGAAGGAAGGCCCTTGGCATGCCAGCACACCAAAATATTTACTATACCTTAGACCTTTTTCCTGTCTGTCCAAATGACTGCAATGGCCGCTAAATATATAAGAAAGATTTGTATTAAATTTCATACTGAAACAGAAAATTTGCTTCTTAATTCATACACCTAAACCACAGAAAAACTAACTGCCCATAAAGTATGGAAAATGAGGAAATCAAAGTTGGTTTTAGTAAAAGTGTATTGATTCCTCCCAAAAGCATACTTGCAGAAAATTCTCTAAAATCCTTACAAGGGTTTGCATTTTTCTTCCAGTCAGCAAATGGCCACAATTTCTGTGTTAACTGAGCACAGTGGAATTCATAAAGTGATTTCTTAGTGGCAAAATAAATGTCTTCAGTATTTTATAGCATATTACTCTTTAGCTAAGGTTGAGGGAAAACACACACACACACACACACACACACACACACACACACACACACACACACACACTGAGTTCGGAAAAGTTCCAAACTTAATAAGGTGAATGTTTCAAATACACAGCGAGTCAGAGTCCAACCACATATCTACTGAGACTTTTCAACACTGTATGAAGTACACCATCAGTTTATTAGTGATAGAATCCTATTTGCCAGGTCTGGTGTGAAGCAATGAAGTAGAAATGAAGGAAAGAGGGCAGATTGCCAATATGGATGTTCAGTGTGACTGACAGAGCCTCAGTCACTTGCTTGGGAAACCCACTGAGGAAAGTAGCTCAAGCACCCATGAATCAGAGCCAGATAGGTTTCAAATAATCTTTTCTCCCACTTCCTTCCAATCTACCTCTCCAAACCCAACTTCAAATAATACAGGATCCAGGTATCTATCATTTTTACTTATTAACACCTGGAAGCCAGTCTGGTACCAAACATAAAACAGATGCAAATTCCTTAATATTCAGACTAGTATGCTTTAGATATAAATGAAAAGAAAAAAAGTAAACATTTTATACAAACATCCATAAAAGCCTTCTTTGTAGAGCCAAAAGAAACAAGAGTACCAGTATGTCCTGCCCCCATTTTTTTACTCCCAAATTCTTCAAAGATAGGAAGCATTGTATTCTTGAGATTTTAAGCCTGGATTACACAAACTACAAATTAACAATAATAAAAGGAAAACAGAAAAAAATAAAAATGACTTCACATTTCTTATAGAGAAGATAGTCCATGTGTATGTACACATGCATACGGCAGTTCTGCCAAAGAGGGCTTGTGCACGTTGGTACTGTGCTGTTTCTGCTTACTCTCTAATTTGTATAAGAGGATATCTAATTATCTGTAACTCACATCTACAAATTAAAGTAAAAGAAGTTATGCTACCATCAAGTCAGGGCTTACAGAAAAAAAAAGGTGAGAGAAAAACAAAGATAAATACTATCAAAATGCATGTAACTATAACTAAATGAGTTCTGAGAAAGCAGAGGGGAAAAAAAATTTGTGTTGCTCCCAGTCCTCTGCTTTAACCCTCTGCAATTCTAATTATCAATGGTATAAAAGTGTCTATTAAAAATCGCTAAAAGAAAAGTGGTGATTAACTGGAACATAAATGCTGTACTCACATGCAGAGAGGTTGGACTTTAAATTTCTGAATTTCTTCTTATAAGTGAGTGACCATGGTCAAATCATTTCAATGTGCTTTTATCTGCATAAAAGTTAATACTATTTGTACTAATTCACAGGGTTCTTGAAAAGATTCAGTGAAAGGGTAGATAAAAATGGGGTGTTGAAAACTCTAAAGCACCATATAAATGCAATAGATTGCTAAAGATTAGGAACTGAGTATGCCAGAAAATCAATGTCCTATCTCTGCTTACTAACCATGAGATTAAGATACTTAAACTACTTAATATAAAAATGCTAATTTAAAAAATTCATAAAAGGGGGATGCTATGTGCTGTCTGGATAGTAATGTTTTAGAATATTCATAGATGTACACATATGTTAACTATTTCAGTTTTCATTTACAAGGAGCCTTTGATAAAGATGAGAAAAGGTGAAGGAAAACACACACAGGTAAAATTATCTTAGCTTCACTTCATTTAGCTAATATGTGCCTAGCACAGTCTAGACATTGGGCAAGGCACTGGGGCTATGAAGATTAATGACACACTTCCTGCTAAGGAACTCATAGTTCAGAATCAGAGTTACTAAACTGCCAAACAGAACCCAAGATCTTGAAAATTTTAGTCTAGTGTACTTTATATTACATCTATAAAAAACCTTTTTGTTGTGGATTAAATACTACTTGTGGTAGATGGAATTCTAAAGATGTCCCCCCAGGATTCCTATCCTCTGGTTATTTAATGAAACACAAATCCACATACTGCTGTCAAGGGATTTGGTAGATGTAACTGTGCCCCAAGTCCATTTATCTTAAGATCTGGACGTAAGATTCACAGGGGTGTGACCCAATCAAGTGAGCCCTGAAAAAGCTGGGAGTTTTCTCTGGTTGGGAGCAAAAGGGCAAGTCAGAGAGATGTAAAGTGTGAGAAGGACTTGACATATCTTTGCTGGCTCTGAGGATGGAGGTACTAAATGAAGAGGATTACGTACGGTAGCCTCGGAGCAAAGAATGGCCTTAGCTGATAGCAGCCGGGAAACATGGAACTCAGAACTACAGCTGCAATGAACTAAGGTCTGCCAACAAGAATGAGCCTTGAAGCAAATTCTTCCCAGAGTCTTCAGGGAAGGGCCCAGCCTGGCGGACACCTTTGATTTCAGCCTTGTTAAAAAAACCTCAGCAAAGAACCCAATGGAGCCCATTATGCGCTGGTAAAGGGGTGTTGTTTTAAGTCTTTGAGTCTGAGATAATTTTTATGCAGCAATAGAAAACTAATATACCGAATATATAAGTAAACGATAAATTGCCAAAGAGGCATTATTCAATAAAATTACTTATTTCATTTTAAATAGCAAAGAACTGAAATTATATAATATATACTAGAACATCTGCTGTACACACATGCATACACGACAAAGCAGAGAAAACAAATTATGTTTATTGACGCAAACAGCCCTTATTTCATATTTTTGCTAACTACTGGGCAGCTAGATTTGGCTTTAAATAGAAATTTTATATTTGATATACAATTGATTTTCTATTGTATATATAAAATGATATACAATTATTTTGACATTTTATTATTTAGAGCACACTTTTCATCTTTAGCAGAACTTCATTGTCACAACAAAAATTTAGCGGCTTGTTTAATGGACCTTTACTTAGTCCAGAGAGATGCTGTTTAAATTAGAAATTAGAAGGCTTAGGGACAAAGTCCCCAATTTGTAATTTACACTGTTTTATACTGAAGTATAGGACAGGAAATAGGTCAACAAATGGGAACAGAATATGAAATATCCTTAATAGAATTTCAGCTTGAAACTGATTTTAATACACTGTCAGAGCTACCAGTTAGTTGAGTCTTAGAAAAACTGAGAAATAATAGCCTTTATAAGCTATATAAGCATTAGTATTAAAAAAATCAAATATCATTCAAGTTAGATAAATTTCAACTTATCCCAAAAAAGGGGATACTTTTTTTTGTAATTAATAATTATTATGAAGAAAACAAAGTGTAATGGTTGCAACCTTTCAGCTAAGACTCTTAATACACCTTGAAGAACTTAATAATTCTCAGTACTTTTCTAGGTAAAGATTAATTATAATTATGTGGAAGAAGATAATAAATTAAAATGTTCAGTGTCCAGCTAAAGGTCAGCAGCAGTACAAATAACAGATGCCAGGCTACTAATTTACACTGTAATAACAGTTTTCTGAGTTGGAAGAGCCGACTTTAAAAAAAAAAAATCAGGCTGGACATGGTGTCTCATGCCTGTAATTCCAGTACTTTGCAAGGCTGAGGCAGGAGGACTGCTTGAGCCCAGAAGTTCAAGACCAGCCTGGGCAACAAAGTGAAATTGCAACTCTACAAAAAATTAAAAATTTAGCCAGGTAAGGCGGCATGTGCCCTTAGTCCCAGCTACTCGGGAGGCTGAGGAGGGAGGAATGCTTGAGACCAGGAGTTGAAAGTTGCAGTGAGACATAATCATGCCACTGTATTCCAGTCTGGGAGACAGAGTAAGGCCTCAACTCAAAAAAAAAAAAAAAAAAAATCATCAATATACCAACAAACCAAACACAATTATTAATTTGTATTTACCGCTTGGCCCATTTGAGCCATAAAACAGAGTTAAATATCCAAAGGCTTGACTCTTAGCCCTAAAGAAAAAGTCCCTAGAGAAAGTTACAAACTGGTTTATAGTCATTCCTTATATTAAATGAAGATAAAGGGTCAGCCCATCCTACTAGCAATGTACATAAAAATTATCCAAGGAAGTAAAAACAGTATGCAAAATAAAAATTCTATATGTGTCAGATGAGGCAAACATCTTTATACATGTTATAGTAAAGTAGAGTTAAAAAGTATACATGCAATAAGTGCTATCACATCTTCAGTCTGGGTGACAGAGTGAGACTCTGACTCAAAAAAAAAAAAAGTTTAATTCATTAAATATTAAGCAAATTCATAGAAGCAGAAAACTGATTATCGCATGTTCTTACTTATAAGTGGGTACTAGACACTGGGCACAAGGATGGGAACAACAGGCACTGGGCACTGCCAATGGGGGAAGGGAGAGGAGGAGGAAGGGGAAACAAGAGGTGTAAAACCACCCATTGGGTAACATGATCACCAAGGGGTAGGGGGTAAGGGGTGGGGGCAGCCTCATCAGAAGCCCAAATCTTGCCTTCATACAATATACCTATGTAACAAATCTTCAAACATAACACTTGATTCTAAAATAATTTTTTAAAATACAGCATACAGACACAGAATTCAAGAGCAAGAAATAAAAACTATTGCACTGAAATTCTGGGGAGTTCATGTCAAGAAGTAAGTTTTACTTTGCTAAAGAAAAAAATCTATCTGGTATGACAATAGGACAAATTTGAGAAATCATAAATTGTGCAATTACCAATAAAAATTAGTAATAACTATGATGATGATTATAACAATATTATTAGTATCTACCATTTATTAGGCTCTAACTATGTACTAGGTATATACATTCTTTTTTTTTTTTGAGTTGGAGTCTCACTCTATCCCAGACTGGAGTGCAGTGGCATGCTCACGGTCACCCCAGCATTGACCTGCTGGCCTCCAGTGATCCTTCCACCTCAGCCTTCTAAGTAGCTGGAACTACATGCACGCACTATCATGCTCGGCTAAGTTTTTGATTTGATGTAGAGATGAGGTCTCGCCAAGTTGCCCAGGCTGTTCTTGAACCCGTGGGCCCATGCAATCCTCTCACCTTGGCCTCCCAAAGTGCTGGGATTACAGATTTAAGCCAATGTGCCCAGCCTATACATTCTTTTTATCTTCATTTGACAAATAGGAAACCAGTTAAGATTATGATTTGAATGATATTATATAAACAGACTTTTAGTCAATCCTATAAAAAGAAACTTCTTTGCATGTTTCATCAGTTAGGAACTTGCTGACCACTGCCTTCATTGTAGAAGTGTGGCCTTGTGCACTGACCTTTCTGATAGCTTTATTAGACTGCCATTGCTTTCTTGCCCCTTATCTTTCCTTCCACCAACTTTCAAAGAAATGTATTGGAAGTAACTTGGGGGATATGAGATGTAAGCGTATCATCTTGATCATGAATGGAATTACTAAAGAAACAGAATATACTAAACATGTACTTTAATTGATTTTGCGTATGGAAAATTAACTTTCTCTATATAAGAAGCTAATCATGCACTCTGGCACACAAAGCCTAGTTAATAACAAAAATCAGCTCTCTTTTTTTTTCCACAACAAGGGTTACCACCAACATAACTTGGATTGGTTACCTTTTTTTTTTTATTTTGAGTCGGAGCCTTAATCTGTCACCAGGCTGAAGTGCAGTAGCGTACTCACAACCACTGCGACCTTGACCTGCTAGGCTCAGGTGATCCTTCCACCTCAGCCTTCCAAGTAGCTAAAACCACAGATGTGCACTGCCATGCCTGGCTAATTTTTTATTTTTTATCGTAGAGATAAGTTCTCACCAAGTTGCCCAGACTGGTCTCGAACCCTTGGGCTCAGGCAATCCTCTCACCTCTACCTTCCAAAGTGCTGGGATTACAGGCGTGAGCTACCGTGTCTGACCTGGATTGGTTATCTTACTGTTAATAATATTGAGGGGGGTGAGGCATTGCTTGAATTGTTTCAAAATATGTTTAGAACTGTGTGTATGTACACATGTATACAGATGAACACCGCTGGACAAAACATTTGTTAAGTACAAAGATACAAATGTAAAAGAATGGGAAAGTTAAATGTGAACTTTCAATAAGCAGAGCACAGAATTCTTAATTTTATACCTCAAATAAAAGACTGCAAAAATCAACACAAATAATTTACCCTAAATTTAATCTGAAAAAAAAAATCTATCCCTAAAAAAGGTAATAAATGAGTTACAAATATCCCTCTCCCCCCATGTTAAAGATTAGGGAGGCTAGTAGTCTAACAAAACACATTTTTTTCTAGATTTAGAAACCTTACATCTACCACTCCAGCCTTCCAAATATTTCATAAGCATAGAAAGTCCAAAATATACCTCCAAAAGGAATAGCATATGGCAATTATTAAGCAAAAACTGTTCACATAATTATTCAAGACCAAATCAAGAACAACTCCATGACAAATATGTGGGTTAGTTAAATTCTTGACTTAAAGTATTAATAAATTCTTAAGAAAGTAATCCTAAAGTTTCTATAAAAGAGTATAGTCCAAAACAAATCTTTGAATAAAAAATAACTAGGCTAGGGGTAGGGACTAACACCTGAAAACCCAGTACTTTGGAAGGCTGAGGAGGAGGATTGCTAGAGCCCAGGAGCTAGAAAACATAACCAGATCTTGTCTCTACCAAAAAAAAAATTAAGTAAGTAAATAGGTCAGGTGTGATGGTAAGTACCTGTGTCCTACTCAGCTACTTGGGAGGCTGAGAAAGAAGGACTGCCTGAGGCCAGAAGGTCAAGGCTGAAGTGAGCCCTGATCGTGCCACTGTACACCAGCCTGGGTGACAGAGTAAGACCTGACTGAAAAAACAAAAACAAGAACAATCCAACCAAAAAAACCCACAACTAATATTTTTTAAAAGCAGAAAGAGAGCAAAAAAAGTAGAATTATTTATAAAATAAATGGTCAAGAGCTCTTTGAGCTAATCTCTGCTTGAAACCACCCGAGGTGATGTCTAATGCCTGCAAGTCTCTCTCTAGTTTGATGGAATTATCTTTTATTTCAGATAGCAGAAAATCATAACGTTTCCTCACAGTATGAAAGAGGCTATGGTATCACTTCATTTTAAAATGACCTTTTTACTCATCAGATTGTATACATTAAATATGTGTATTTTTTTATCAATGGATGAAATGCATTTTTAAAAACAAAATAAACTTGTCCATTTCCTTAAATCACTTTAAATATTACTGTGGGCTGGGCATGGTGGTGTGTAATCACAGCACTTTGGGAGGCCAAGGCAGGAAGACTGCTTGAGGCCAGAAGTTTGAGACCAGCTTGGGCAACACAGCAACACCTCATCTCTACAAAGAATTTAAAAAATTACCAGGCATGATAGTGTATGCCTGTAGTTCCAGCTTCTTGGGAGGCCGAAAAATCACCTAAGCCCAGAAGGTCGAGGCTGTGGCAAGCCATGATCATGCCACAGCACTCTAAACATGGGTGACAGAGTGAGATTTCTACTCAAAAACATGAAAACAAATAAACAAACATTACTATGCTGAAGCAAGATAGCAGACATGCTATATTCATGACAGCCAATTTTCAGAATGAGAGAGCAAAGTAGAGAATATGTTATTATTGTATTAGAATAGAGTAACGGTTTATTTAACATTCTCAATAGGAAATCTACCTTATATGGTACATATAACCAAATTTATGAGTAAAAATAATAGTTGCTATTTACAATGACAACCTTTAGACAGTACCAAAGAATGGTGAGATGTCTAGTAGTACGTTAGAACACATAATCCTGTATTACATCAAAAGGTAGCTCCATATGTACTAGACTATTTTTAATAAACCACTCTATTCCCTTATATGCCTAAAACAGCTGACTTTATTTTACATTATTTTAAGTGAAAATATACACAAAACTATTTTTCAGTTTTATCTACTTCCAATCCCCAATTTCTATTATTTAAATTTCTTCTGTACAAAGTATTTTGACTGTATGCTCTTGCCAGTCACCTTAAATGGAGGTATCCTGGACTCCAAAGGTGGAATCAATATTCTTATACATACATCAAATTCTTAATAAACATTTGAATAAACAATGAATATGGCGTTCAATGGGTTAACATAAAATGAATTCTCAAATTCTCTTTTTTTCTTCCTCCCAAATCTTTACGGTCACCATGCTATATGGAAGAAGAGGTTAATAGACTATATTCTTTTTCGTTTATTACAGTATTTCCTTGGAAAAGAATAGGTTTTTCAATAAATGTTTAAGTAATACATGACATTTTCCTGTAGTACAAACAACTGGGCCATGTTGTGACAGTGATCTTTGGAATGTTCTTGTGCTTACTGCCAAGAGCAACACAAAATACATGGTAGGATATGCAATAATCCAAGTTAATCACTTGTTGATAAGCATGACCTGGGACAAAGAGTGTGTGGAAAAGAGGCTAAAATGCAATCTTTTATTATTTCAATCACAAATGCAATAGAATTTTAGTAGATTTTCTCTGATGCAATCAGAATACTGGCACACTGCCATCACTGAGTGTACTGATTATAGGCATGGCAATTTTTTGTTGTTTAAAAAAGTGCTATTACCAAAAATGACTGGGAAAAATGTTAATCCTCCCAATTTCTTAGCTAATTACCACTTGACGATAATCAGTGGAGCTTAAACTCTTTTTTATAGATGTAGGAGTTGCTATCATTGTCAAACATGATGTCTGGTACATAATAGGGAATAAATAAAGTTTTTAAATGAATGAAAAAACGAGGCCTTTAAAAGAGACTTCTTTACTTATAAAAAAGTGAAGCTACAATTTTTGGTTTATAGCTTTTAAAGTCTTTAGGATATAGAAAGACTGATAGACTATTTTCTCTAAAAATAGAATTCTGTAATCATAAGGCTAAACTAAAATATTCCTGTTAAAGATAACATTTTAGAATAACTTTCTGTAGTAGATTAAAAGTGGCTACAAATTCCTTCCTACTGAGAGGTGGAGTCTAATTTCTTTTCTCTGGGTTGGCTTTACTCACTTGTGTCATCAGAAGAAGATAATAGAAGTAATGTTCTGGAACTTCTCTGAGACTAGGTCAAAAGAAATCCTGCAGCTTTGCTTGGCTCTCTTGGAATATTCTTTCTGGTCCCCAAGTTGCCACATGAGAAGTCAGACTACCTTGGGTCCACTATGTTCAAGAAACCATAAATAGGTGCTTCTAGTTTCACCTAAACCCAGCATTCCAGCCATTCCTACCAAGGTGACAGGCATATCAGAGAAGCAGTTTGGACTCCACAGCCCATTGGTCAGTTAAATATCAGCAAGGGACCACTTTGGATACCTTGTAGAACAGAAAATTCACTTGGCCAAGTCCTGCTCCATTTCCTGACCCACATATCATGAGACAGACACAAAAAAAGTTGTTTTAAAATTATTGGCCCTTTATTTTGAGAAAATGGGTAACTGAAACACTTTGTCAAAGAAATAAGTACCACTAGAAATACTGCTACTTGAATCCATTTTTACTTATCTTGAATCTGTTGATCAACTCAATTTCCCTCCATGCCTGGAGTTAAAAGCCTTCTCAGTGGTTAGCTCTAAGTCATCATATATGCACAGCATCAAAGGCATCAAATGACATTTTCCCCCCACCAAATTCTATTCTCAGTTAGGCTGATTGACTGAGAAATTCGTGAGGTCTGTTTTTGCAAATAGATCTTCTGCATTTTGTTCTCCTATTTCTCTTTTCTCTATGAGCTTTTAAGTTAAATTCTGAACTCTCAGAGCACTGGTAGTTAGAGAAAGAGTGGAATGAAAAAGTAGAAAGTCAATAAAAATGCATTGGTCACATACAAATAAAAACAATTATATTACATGATACAAACAGTTAAGACTCACAGCAAACTAATCAAAAAACAGCTGGTAAGCATGTCCCAAATGGTCAACTTATCCTTTTAAAATTCTGAAAGGTGAGTTTTGTATGAAAAAACATAACTATATATCAAATATTTAGTATTTGTAGCCAGGGGTTAAAAAAAAAAAATCCCGTTTACCTGCAAATCAATATTGTTGTCAATACAACGTTCATTCTTCTCTGCCAAAATCTTCCCATAGTTTTCTGATTTGATAAGATTTTCAACTCTGGTTGTATCTTTCACTTCTGCCTCCAAATCCTTCATTGTTTCAGTTTCATCTTTTATAGTAACAGTATCAGACATCCTCATTAGCAAAGGTTATTTTCGAATTCTACAGGGAGCTTGAAGCCTTAGAAAGAAAGAAAGAAAAGAAATTTTATTTTAGCTTTTTGCTTTGTTTGGAGACAAGGTCTCACTCTGTTGCTTAGGCTGGAGTGCAGTGGCACGATCATGGCTCACTTCAGCCTTGATCTCCCGGGCTTGGGTGATCCTTCTGCCTAAGCCTCTCGAGTAGTTGGGACTACAGGTGCGCACCACCAGGCCTAGCTAATTTTTCTATTTTATTGTAGAGATGGGGTATCACTATGTTGCCCAGGATGGTCTCGAACTCCTGGACTCAAACAGTCCTCTCAAAGTGCTAGGTTTACAGGTGCGAGCCACTGTGCCCCATCCCAGGAAAGAAAAACAATTTTAATTCAGTTGAAACATTTTTACATTCACTACTGAACAACATCGACTGAGTGCTTTCTATGTTCCAGGAATAATGTTGAAAATGAACAGACAGAAGCAAAATTCCTGCTCTCAAGAAGTATACAATTTTGTTGACGATATGTCAAAAAAAAAAAAAAAAAAAACCACAATACAGTGAGAAGAATTATACAAAAGACATGAATAAGGGGCAGTGGCAACCACCTGTAGTCTCAGCTACTTAGGAGGCTGAGGTAGGAGGATCACTAAGCCCAGAAGCTCAAGGCCAGCTTGGGGAGCACAGGAAGACTTGTCTCAAATAAATAAATAGGATATGAGATGATTTTGATGCACACTTTACTTGTGAAAATTCTTAAGAAATGAGTCAGATTATGATGAAAGATAATGATTAGAGAGTTATATATATATATTTAGATAACATTAGAAATATTTTTCTCCTCTTAAAGAGATATTATGAGCACATCTTGTAAAAAAAACTTATCCTGTCATAGCTTTTATCTGGATTCCTAAAATCCAATTTCTTAAATTAACCTTTATTCCCAAAGGAAGTAATAAAAAAAAAGTAACATTCAATATAAAACACACTTATAAATCTGGGTTAACTATGTTCAATGATAGGGAAAAAAAAAAAAAAAGAAAACCACTGAAAACTCTCCTGACTTACGTGATTCAATGCCAAACAACATGTATTATCAGATACTTTAGAATATGGAATCCATAGGCAATCAGTTATATAAGATGACAATATATTTCACGTCACTAATGAGTTTAAAAAAAACACTAGGAACTTCAACACTTCACATTGGATAATAAATAGGAATGTATCAGAGATTAAGCCTAAAGGGAGTTGTCATTTTAAGACGTGAAAAATTTATTAAGAACAGTCGAATTTGGCATAAACAACTTATTTTGAAATACATAAAAAAAATTAAAACAAAAGAATGAATGTATAGCAGAACAGAGAGATACCAGCTATAGCAAGTATATTTTACACATAAAACCAAGGGTTATAAAATTCTTTCAACTTTTTTGAATTTCTGAAAATTTTCATAATAAAATCTTCGGGGGAAAAACACCAGTAGAACTTATTTTCTTTATATCAATTTGAAAAATTAAAGAGCTTATTTCCTGAAAAAATGTTTTGCAATTAAAAATCTAAACAGATTTTAGGAACTGTTGTATACATCTGGAAAGTTAAAAGAAAAAGTCAAAGAGAAAAAGATCCTAAAGTCACAGGTAGATTAAGCTGGATTTTTAAAAATGTCTTCTTTTATTATATCCCATACCAAGTTAACTGGTTCGTTTTGAAAACAATAAAGTTGCAAAGGGGGAAGAAGGTGGGGAAGTTACTTAAAATACTCTGGCTCTGTGACTTTTATACCTAAGGTTTTGGAAGAAAAAAAGGATGTGTTTTTTGAATGACAGGAGACTATTACCTGATGTGTAATATGGATTTGGGATTGTGGTGTCCCACAAAAATGAAATAAAATAACCCAAGGTTCCTTTTCACAGTTGTCAGCCAGGATGTCAATTGTATTGAACCAGTTGTAATCTGGCAGGAGGAGTCCCATGTCCTTGTCACCACTGTAGATTTCTGGACTGGAATAGACTGTCTTGGATCAGATATATCATACTTTTCAGTGGCCTAAAATTAAAACAAAAGAAACCATTTTAATGAAATAGCCAAAGGAAATAGAATACTCCACAGTAATTTAGAAATTAAAAATATTACTGTCTGTGGTTTCATTATTTTCTTGTCCTAAACAAGAGTCAGAACATTTAGTAATAGGGAATTCTGACATACATTAGTTATGTGAACTTGAATAAGTTACTGAGTCCAAGAGAGTTATCAGTAAAAGACAGGAGGAGAGAAAGAAGGGAAACGTTATGTAACGAGAAGCTACAATGTGATCAGTGTTGTAATTGAGATAGCAACTGTAGATAAGGAGGAAAAAAAAAGATCACAATAAGAAACACTTTAACTCCAAGAACTATGATTTTTAGACTTTTCTTCCAGAGCTGTAACTCTGTGGACTTGAGATTTTAAATAATAATCACATTCTAGATTTGTAAAAGTACAAAAGTACAAAAGAACAAAAGGCTTTTGTAAGTCATTTAACATTCAAACAGTAAAACTCACACTGTCTATTAGAAGAAAATGCCTATAAAGGGCAGAATGCCTATTTTTTTTTTTTTTTTTGAGTTGGAGTCTCACTCTGTCGCCCAGACTGGAGTGCAGTGGCCGCTCCCGGCCACCGCAGCCTCGACCTGCTGGGCTCCGGCGATCCTTCCGCCTCAGCCTTCCAGTAGCCGGAATTACAGGTATGCACTACCATGCCCAGCTGATTTTTTGATTTATTGTAGAGATGAGGTCTCGCTGCCCAGGCGGGTCTCGAACCCGTGGGCTCAGGCAATCCACTCACCTCAGCTTCCCAAAGGCGCAGGATTACAGGCTGAATTACCGAGCCCGGCTAGAATGCCTATTTTTAATGATACCTAAAAGATCAATGCCAAAGTTCTCTGTGTCATATTTTAAAGTCAGTTTCATTGTATATTTATTTGATACAAATGAATACCTCATAGCTATAGTTCTTGCATCTTTCTTTGACAGCTTTGTTGTCAATAAACGGAATAGTACAATAACTGAGCATATGGAGGTCTGAATACCAAGAGATCAATTTCCACCACTACATAGTATATCCATGTAAGAAAAATGCCTGTGGGCTGGGTGTGGTGGCTCAAGCCTGTAATCCTAGCACTTTGGGAGGCTGAGGTGAGGAGACTGCCTGAGACCACGGGTTTGAGAACGCCTGGGCACTTTGGCGAGGTCTCATCTCTACAATAAATCAAAAAATTAGCCGAGTATGGTAGCACGCGCCTGTAGTTCCAGCTGCTTGGAAGGCTGAGGTGGAAGGATCTCCTGAGACCAGCAGGTCAACGCTGGGGTGGCTGTGAGCATGCCACTGCGCTCCAGCCTGGGTGACGGAGTGAGACTCCAACTCAAAAAAAAAAAAAAAAAAAAAAAAAAAGAAAAGAAAAATGCCTATGTACCCCCTGAATCAAAAACAAAGATTAAAATAAGGCACAGTCAAGCATGCATCATAGAGAAATTAAAATCTTACACTATCTCTTCAAAAACCATTTTGAAATATAATAATTTAAAACTCTGATATATCTTTATATTAGTTTTCACATCTAATTTGACACTGGGATAATAAATAGAAAAAGGGGTATCATAAACAAATATCAAACTTTGTTTTAACTGACATTGTGTCATCTCACTCTGACCATGGTCCCTCAGCAACTAAATCAAATGAATGGGGTTTTTTAAGTTCTACCAAAAACAAAACAAAAATCCTTCAGATAAATTTTTCCCAATTTTAGGTTTTTTCCCCTCACAAAATGGTAGACACAAGATGGCAGCACTCACTGCCAAATTCTTTATGTGTTCTTCATAAAGTGACTTTAGGATTTAATCATGCATTCCTATAAAAGCAAGGTTTTACTCCATGAAGAAACAAATATGACACTAGATACAACAACAGCTGCAGAGAAGAGTGAGGAAGGGGCACAACTGAAGAGGCAAAAACCTCAGAAGATTCCCTTAGGGTTCCAGTGAACTTTAGAGACCACCTGGTCCAATGTTATAATTCAGCGCCCAAGTTATTAGCTCCCAGAAGTCTGATGACTTGTTAAAAGTCACACAATCAATATGTGTGGCAAAAACTTGCCATATGCCAAATCATTTGACAACAGATTAAATAAATGAGTGATTCAGAATAAAAATGACCAGTTATTGCCCAGGAAGGAGGCAATGGCCTAATAGAGCAAGTGCTCTAGCATTAGACCTAAATTTAAATCTCAGCTTTGCCATTTGTGTCTTTGGTAAATTATGTAATCTCCTGAGTTGCAGTTTTCTGATCTGTGAAGTGGGAAAAAGAATATCTAGCTCATGGGTTTGTTGTGAGGATTAACTAATTTAAATGTAAAGCACTCACCAAAGCCTCTATTACAGAGTAGGCACTTCAAAAAATGTTAGCTCTTTTCCAGTCAGAATCACTCCAGGCTAAGAGCTGGCTGAAGCTGAATTTGCTGTGTCGTGGCTCCCACACCCTGCACAACAGTAGACTAACAGCAGGCCAACCACTGTGCACAGTTCTTTGTATACCTTCAATCTTTTTGTATATATACCTTGCAAGGCTCAATAAAGGAGAATAAACACTAGAATCTGTGTTTATGTATATCGGAGGGAGGGTGTGCATGCATGAGGTGTGTTGTGTGTTTGCATTGGGGCATGGACTCAAGGGGCTCTCATTTTTGAGGTTACTAATTGAACATTAAAAATTCACACAAACTTTGCATTCTTCTCTAAAATATTCAAGTACTTATTTTAAGTAAAATGCTTTTCCTCTCCAAGTCTTCAAGCAAAAGGAATGTTCCAGCTTTAGATACTCACCAAGAAACAAAAACAAAAACCTTTCTATCTGGACATGAAGCCTCCTTATGCTTCTAGGTTTTACCAAAGGTTGTGTGGGATGTACGTGTCAAGTATAGGAAGCCACAGGACACACATGGCACATGTCTCTGCCAAAGCGTTTAGTCAGTTAAATATACCACCCAAACGTAACTAATAGCTGTATAGTAACTAACAGACACTAAGAAACTTAAAAGAATTTGGGAAATTTCTATAGTAGACAGACTAAGCACAAGCATCTCAGTCTCTATTGTTACTCATATTTAAAAATCAAAATTCTCAGAATCTGTCTCAACCTAACAGAGATGGATATATGTGCACAAATTAATTCAACTTTGAAAAAAGTCTTCCAATTGCTAACATATTATTTACTTGAAATGAGTCAGAGATTTGAGTACATGCAGTTTCTCTATTTCCAGGGAGACAATGGAGAAACATCACAAGTGTGTGTGTGTGTTTGTGTATATGTGTGTGTGTGTGTGTGTGTGTGTGTGTGTGTGTGTGTGTGTGTGTATACATATATATAACAAAACCTTCAGTTACATATGCACAAAAATGAAGACACCTACCTGGAACCATAACCAAAGGGAATTACAGGTAAAATTAAAGATCATAACCTTAAAAAAGTAAAACTATGAATGAATTAGGATAGGAAGTTTTTGTAATCATTGGGTGGGAAAGTCCTTCCCAAGCATGACAGAAATCTAGAAGCCATCAAAGGCAAATGGCTATAAAGCTTACAACAAAGTTTTAAAATTCCTGTGTGAAAACATAGATTAAAATGCAAATGATATAAATGAACTATTTCTAATGCAAAAGGGTCAAAATATTTTTAAAAGTTCTTATAAATCAAAGGGTTAAAAAAAGAGGAATAGGGAAATGACAGGAACAGGAAAATTACAAAAAAACACAAGTAACTACTACCAAAAAATGAATACTAATGTACAGCTTACCATGTGCCCAGCCCTGTTCTAATGCCTTTCATAATGAATTCATTTAAAGCTCACAACAAGTCCAAGAAATATGTACTATTATTACCCCTGTCTTACAACAGATTAGGAAAGTAAGGCACATAGAAATTAAGTAATTTGTCCAAGGTCATCCAGCTAGTAAGTGTGGGAACCCAGGTTTTGAATGGGAGTGACCTAGTGCTCCATTCCAGGCTCTTACCTGCAATGCTGTATCATTATTCAAATGTGCCATGAAGAGGAGCAATTTGTTTTTATGAAGCATCTTTACTTCAAGAGTAATTACGACATGTGGAAAATCCTTCATAATGGATTTAAGATGGAAAGTCAATTTATACTTTTCACATGAATAGGAGCTATGTATTGTATTTTTTGCAGAGGAAGAGAGTACTATTAACTTTGTATTAATGGTTAATAAGACTAATCACAACTGTATCAGAACTGCCAGGAATTACGTAACCATTCAGTTTCTCTCAATCTCCCTTACTCATGATGATGCCTAACAACTATGTAAATCTGAATGGCAATGAGGATTCAGAGTTTGTGGTTAAGGAACAATGTAAACCATTAGAAATAACTGTAAGCCAGTAGCTTACAAATGATAAATATGCATAGTTAAGTATCTTTCTCAATGTAATAAAGCATGGTAATATCAGAACCAACATTTGCAAAGGCAAACTAAAATATATGCAGTCTAAAGAGAAGTAGTTTCCCCAGTAAAAATTTCAGATAGAATTTTCAGTAACAAAAATGCAATATTGATACTAATAATTCAAATCACTTTATTATGCCTGGGGCCTAATTTTTGGTTCCATTAGCACCAGAAAAAAAATTAGGTAGCCAAAAAAAAAATTCTAATTTTATATAATGAAAACCAGTTTACATTATTTAGGTCAACAAAAAAAATTTATTTGTGGGAAATAAATCTGGCTACCACAGGTAAAAAAGTCTTTTAATCTAATTCTTCACAAAAATACTGAGACGAAAAAAGGTTACACTATTGAAGTTATCTAAATAGAATTTGGGAAAAAAAAAATAAATAGAATTTGGCAAAGTACAGTGTTGTTGTTCCCTCATTACTACCTACCTATCCAATGCCGTTTCATTAGGTGGAAAAAGATGTTATGTTTCTTCCCTTAGAGACAGAAATATAACCAGGTGGGCACATTTCTTAAGAAAATTAAATGCACATAAGTAACACATATGTTTCTCCCTAACCTTAAATTTATCTTAAGGTTATAAATTGGCACAACCAAACTGGTCAAACATCCCCAGAAAGAAAAACAAAGAAAACTGTTTATGCTGTATTTCAAAATAGTGGAAATTCACATTCTCAGAGTCACTTATCAGCCACTTGAACAAAAATATAAGCATCGACATTTCAAAAAGCTCAATGTCTATGTGATTTATCAACAATTACTGTCATTCAACTAAAACACACTGAATAATCACAGAAAGCACTGTAGCTGCAATGAATATCGGTGTGAAGACAATGAACGATCTTGACCTAAAGGAGTTTGTTAAAACCTAAGTAGGTTAATGGTGACACTTAACAAATAAAATAAATGACCTTGACCTAAAAGAGTTTGTTAAAACCTAAATAGGCTAATGGTGACACTTTACAAATACACAAAATAATTTTAAGAGAGTATTGTTAGAGGAAAATATTTTTGGTAGCTGAAGAATGAGAGGGAATAGTTTATTAATGGAGTCTTATAGACTATTTGAAACATTACTTTTAGGGGAAAAGTTATATTGAGAGGAAAAGTGTTACATGAATGTGCTGCATTCTGAGTGGACAAATGAGAAGACAGAAAAAGAATCCCACTGATATGAAATAAAATAAAGTTTATAAATTGGGGTTGAAGACAAAAAATTTGATGATGTTTAGCACTGGCAAGAACGTGGGGGAATGGGACCTCTCATACACTGAGTTCACTTTAGAAAACAATTTATGACAAAAAATGAATTTTAATTCCACATATCCTATGGCCCAACATTTCCATTTCTAGATCTATACACCAAGGAGACTCACACCTGTATACGAGGAGACATGTACAAAATTATTCACTACATAGCTTTATTTAAAACAAAGAGTGAGAAAGACAAATGTATTAATAGGGAAATTGATTTTTCTTTTCACCCTAAAATCTACTATGGTATATGCATGTTGCACAATACAATGAGACAATTAAGAAGAATACACTAAAGGAATAGGTAACCAACGTAAGTCCCAAGAAGAATGTCAGATTGTGAAAAGGCAGAATAATCCCTATCACAGAATGCAACTTATGTAAAAATTTAGAAACCACACAAGCATGGATGAGAAGGGTACACACCTATCACATGTTAGTAATTCCCTCTGGAGAGGGAAAGGTAAAGGATTCAGGTGAGATAGAAAAGAGACTTTCACGTCTCTATTATTTTATTTTTTAAAAAAAGATCAGCAGCAAATATGACAAAAGGTTAGCAATTGTTAATTTTGTGTGGTAAGTATGTGTGTACTTGTGTGTACTAAGCATTATAATATTCCTGTTTTGGTCTAGATATTTTTCACTAAAAATGCTCTAAAAATAAATAATAGCTTCAAAAATGTGAATACATTTGAAATTAGGATTAGATATTTAGTTTTGATCCCAAGAAGGACAGAAAGCTATGTAACAGAACATGTTTTAAGAGAAACCATGGAGAAAGATTTTAGCTACAATATTGACCCTGTTCTAGCAAGCAAAAATGTTGACAGTTGTGATGAAACTGACTAGGGTTCACGCAAAGGATTTAAAGGGGAAAGCTGAAAAGGAGAATAGAGATTTCATTCATTCATTCACATATTATTTTATATACGTATACATATATGTGTGTATCTATCTATCTTTTTTTTTAGACACGGTTTTATTCTGTTACTCAGGTTGGTGCAGTGGCGCGATCCCAGCACACTGCAGCCTCAAACTCCTGGAATCAAGTGATCCTGCTGCCTTAACCTCCCTGGCAGCTGGGACTACAGGTGTGTACCACTAAGCTTGGCTAATTTATTTTTTATTTTTGGTAGAGATGAGATCTCACTATCTTGCCCAGGCTGGTCTTGAACTCCTAGGCTGAAGGGATCCTCCCTCCTTGGGCTCCCAAAGATACAGATTGCAGGTTTGAACCACCATGCCCAGCCTCATTCAAATATTCTAATTGGATACCATATACTAAGCACCATTCTAGTTACTAGGTATACAACAGTGAATTTTATTTCCACATATCCTAGAACCCAAAATGCTTACATTCTAGTGCAGAGACAAAATAACAAAATAATTACTGCTGTAACATGTGCTTTGAAACTAATAATATTAATAGCAAATCCCTAAGTAGCTACTTAGTATTTACTAAGTACTATTCCCAATGCTTTAAGTGTATTTACTCATTTAATTCTCTTAAAAATTGTGTTATGTAAATACTCTCATTATTCCCATTTTGCAGATGAGGAAAACTGAGGCAGAGAAAAAATTAAATAGCTTGCCAGTAGCAAGACTAGTAAGGGGGTGGAGTTAGGATTTGGACTCAGGTAGTCTGGACCCAGAGCCCTTACTATTATCCACTACCTATCTGCATTTAGAAATGAATAGGTTAAGATAACAAAGTAACTAACTGGGGGAAGCAAATTCATTATGGAAGTAGTCAGGGAAAAGTTAGGGAAATAGCTGGTTCTCCTTCCAACTAGGATAGTTGAAAGAGCTATAAGAAAAGACACTGGTGCTTGATACACAAATACAGGAAATATAGGAGGGGAAAAAGAAGATATGGTGGCAGAATAAGAATTTCAGTTTTGCTTATGGTAAATTTAGGATGTCTTCAGGACACTTCGGTAGATCTGGAGTGCAGGAGAAAAGGCAGAGTTGATGCTATTAACTTGGGGAGAATCATTGTATAGATTGAAGTTTTGAATTACCAATGTAGATGAAATTTCAGGAGTCATCACTGAGTAAGAAAAAAAGTGGGTTTGGCATAGAAATCCTAGAGAACACTGAAGCTGGGTGTGGTGGCTTGCCCCTGCAATCCCAGCTGCTCAGGACGCTGAGGTGGGAAGAATACTTGGGGCCAGGAGTTCGAGACCAACTTGATAGCACTGTAAGATCTTGTCACTTTAAAAAATAATAACTGAGTAGATAAGTGGTGGAGAGCCAAAAAGAGTCTACATGCTTTGACAACAAAGTTAGCAGGAGACACAAAATTAAAGAAAGACTATCAGGATGGAAAGTGTGGAAAGGCCACAGGAGCCTAGTACTGAAAGAAGGGAAAGAGGCTGGAGGCTTCGGAGAAAAAAGGATAAGAAGAAGGAAACAATAAAGAAGTGGGATGAAATGAGAAAATGGGAGTAAGAAGCACAAATGGGGAATAAGTCCTAAATGTATTATTCATTATCCTCAGAAACTGAAGGAAATGTGGTAGGAGACTGGGGGAATTCATAAGTAATAAATGATTTTTCTCTTTCACCTGGAACATTATTTTCTAGAAGTGAGGAAGTTAGGATGGCTGGAGGGCTTGGGGAGAATAGTGGGTAAGTCACTAAGGGGAGGTTCATTAACTACAACATCTAGGACTGTTTTGGTGCAGTCCTTCTAAGGAGAAGTCTATAGACTACAAAACTGAGGGTTTCTCCAATTTGTTGACTAGGTCATTGAAATGAGAGCAATCTAAATGTGAAAGCTCAGGTGCTACTTGGCTACAAATCAGGTTAAAGGTCCTTTAACAACCATTTAGATCTGACATATTATTATCTGACTTAAGAAATCTAACCAAAAGTGCCAAATCAAAACAAAAAGTTGGAAATTAGGGATGCTAGAGTACTAAAAGAACTCTGCAAATATCTTCATGTAGCAGAGATTCTAGTCTAAGTCAAAAAAGCCAAAGGTAGCCGGGCTCGGTGGCTCAGCCTGTAATCCTGTGTCTTTGGGAGGCTGAGGTGAGTGGATTGCCTGAGTCCGCGGGTTCAAGACCCACCTGGGCAGCGAGACTTCATCTCTACAACAAATCAAAAAATCAGCCGGGCATGGTAGCGCATGCCTGTAATTCCGGCTACTTGGAAGACTGAGGCGGAAGGATCACTGGAGCCCAGCAGGTCGAGACTGTGGTGGCCAGGAGCGGTCACTGCACTCCAGTCTGGGCGACAGAGAGACTCCAACTCAAAAAAAAAAAAAAAAAAAAAAAAAGTCAAAGGGAGTGTTTTCATTAGACAACACTAATGGAGATATGGGAGACAAGCAGTTCATGCTACCCAGGTGACTATGCTAAGCACAGAAATGGGGGAAGGGCTTGTCCATGGTGGTATGGAATACTCTAGAGAATTGGTGCGGGTGCATAGAACACTCTAGAGAATATGGCATTCTGAAGACCAACAACGTTGGGAATAGAGATACAACCTTGGCAGAGACACAAGCAAATTTATGGCAAGCATTAGCAAAAGTGGTAGTGGGCAGTAGGCCACAGGACACAACTGAAAGACCATGAAAAGGCTGTTCGTGAGCTCATGGAAGAGCTCTTGGAGAATCCTGGGGATATGGGTAGATACAAGAGACAGTGCAATTAAGTCAGAGCCATTAATGTAACTCTATACCCGAAGGCTATATTAATTACCTCCTAATATAGTGCTAGTGACTGTAAAATGTATTTTGCCTTAATTCTGAACCTATCATAGTCCAGGATTATGCAGAAAGCTCCTATATATATGAAATAAGTCAGGTTGTAATAAGATTTGGCATATTGCAAAAATCTCTCTTAAATATTACACAGAGAAATGAAAAAGGCTGGTCTTACTATCTGACCATGCTTTGGGAAATAAATAAAGAATATTCAAAAGGTTTAGAATCCTGGAAACTGAGTTATGGATGACGATGTGACAGGAGAGCTTGAACTGATTATAATTCATTCTTTAAATAGTTTATTATCTGTTTAGAGATGCTTTTAAGCTATGAAATCAGTCAGAAGGGACTGGTTAGAGGGAGAAACATCTATTTATTCATTCTTGATCTCAGAGTTAACTCATAAACAATAAAAGTAAATTACTTTGCATATTCAGGACACCAAAGACATTATCAATAATTGGAGAATAAGGCATTGTATAATAAACACGTTGGCCGTCCTTTGTCTCTAGTAGGTAGCCTCCAAATTGTAAGAATTTTTGGAATGATAGAAGTGCCTTTGTCATTCATGGGGGGTCCTGCTAGTTTATGCTAATGAGCTAACTTAAGTGGGCAACAACATAGTATAATGTTAAGAAGATGATTCAGGATAGGGACTAATCGTATAATTAGGAGGTTGGGGCTCTGAGTCATATGACTTCTAGGGAAGGAAGGCTGGAGACTGAATTCAGCTGCATGGCCAGTGATTAAATTAAGCATGCCTATATAATGAAATTCCAATAAAAACTCTGAACACTGAAGCTTGGGTGAGCATCTCTGATTGGCAATGTTCTACATATTGTCACATATCAATGTGAAGGAAAGATAACAGGTTACTGACTTCATGGGGAGAGAACAATGAAAGTTTTGCATTTGGGATCCTCTCAGACAACGCCCTATGTGTCTCTCCTTTTAGCTAATTCTGATTTGTATCTTTTTGCTACAATAAAACTGTAACAGTAAGTACAGTGTTTTCCTGAGTTTTGTGAGTCATTCTAGTGAATCAAACTGAAGGGGTAGTGGGAATCTCCAAATTTATAGCCAGCTGTTTAGAAGTAAGGGTAGCCTGGTGTCTGAAGAAAGGGCAGTCTTGTATGGACTTGTCTGTCCTAACTCCATGTTATCTGGTATCAAAAGTCATTGCAGGTATCAACGTTTTGCATAATCTAGTCTCACATGGTTACATTTACTAATGTACTTCATGCTATGTTCATAAAATGATAATGTCTGTAGTTTACAGTTCATAAATAAAGGTGAACAATATAATAAGCATATTCCCAGCTTCTCTATTCAGTCATTCCCAAGCTTATCAATAAGTAGGCATATGCTTTACATAGATTCTGGCAAGGGCTGGGCCATCCTATAAGAAATTCTCAGTCTTTATGGTATTTTAGCATGACTTTGATGTGGCGTTTCCTTTACTCTTTCAAAATTCTTTACATTTAATATATTTTTCTCTGCACTACAAATATAACTAATGAATTTATCTCCACGCACATTTTACCCATGACTACCATTTGATTTTTGTCATTGGGTCACAATGAAAAACCTGTACCGGTCTTAAAGGTGCAAAGCTCTATCATCAGAGAGTCTTAGCAAAACTCACGCTGGGCTCCTGGCACTTTTATCTAATCCATCCCACAGTTCTTTGATGGCTTGACATGTGAAACTTCACACTGTCCGGCATTTGAATCAGTAGATCTAACATGACCCATTTCCTTCTTACTCCAAAAATCGGTTTCCTTTAAAGGGTTTTAATTTAGGTTACAATTGGCAGACATTCTGTTTTATAACTACTAATGTGCCACCCTTCACTTCTTGAATTGCCAGCTACATCCCTTCTAACAAAGGATCACAGTCCTCTCTCAAGAAAGCACCTAGGGACTATGTCAGGGGGAAAGGGCTCAAAAAGGTTTTATTTTTTCTTTCAAAGAGCATTTCATGGTCAGTAAAAATAGCTTAAAAACAGCTTGAGATAGAACAGGTGTTGTCTTTCAGTTGCCATCGCCTACCTTCATACTCTATAAAAGGATGTGTACAACAAAGTACGAGCAATTTTACAGCTTCAAGGTGCTGCTGCTGGGTCTTGGTGAACACTGCTGAGAAGCTCACGGTCTCTCGAAGTTCACACTGTACACTACGTGAAGAGCTAGCAGATATAACTTCTCTGTAAAGTACCTAAAGTTCTGTACAATTTAATTGGCTCAACTTCCTATGGCTTTGCACAAAGTGAAAAAATTCAAAGGGTCTAACACATTTTAGATTTGACTTTTTTATGGCTTTCTTTCCTTATTTCCTAGCTATGTCTATATCAAATTGTTTTAGTAATTAATAACATTTAATACATTTCTTTTGCTTTCTTTACACTTGTCTCATTGGAGCTCAATGGGGGCATATAGTCTTCAATTTTTGTTGTCATTCATTTTCTACTTGTTAAGGGAGCTGGGGTTTAGTCAGCACTTTGAAAGTACCAGGATAATAAAATATTCTGCTATCTTACCTTGCTGACTTGATAATTAGTCACTGCATATTTTCAAACTACTTGAAAAAACTGTGTCTGCGGAAGTGCCTGCCATTGCAGGAGGCAACCACATAGCTTTCTAAGCATTTGAAAATAAATGAAAAGAGAGAAAATTTTAAATTAACATAGCAGATTGAGCAATGACTTATAAACACTATAAAGCAGTAATTCTCAACTATTTTTAGGTCATGAAAAGATCCCTCTTGAAAATCTTATTAAACCCAAGGATTCTCACCTCAGAAATACAGCCTGCACATGTGCTTACTCACACATGTATGTTCACAGACAGTTTTACATGTGCCTTTGGGGGTTTCTTGGTTCTTCAGAAGACTGCACATGAATTCTATTAACAACCCTTGTTTATCTTGTATATAAATATATATGTTTAAATACATATGTTAGGCATGCATGCATATATAAAAAATATGTTCATAACAAAATGACATCCATAATATATTTATATGTGACAGATTTGTATATTACATGATGTGGTAGATTATATTATCCAAGTTTATTTATTTTATTATATAGTGTGTGTGTGTGTGTGTGTGTGTGTGTGTGTGTGTGAGTGTGTGTGAGAGAGAATGCATGTGTGTATAAAATATAAAATAAGAGTTGTTAAGTAGGATTCGTGTACACGCTTCTGGAGAACTTAGTCCTGAAAATATATATGTATATAAACTTGCTTTGTTCCAGTGAGAAGATGAGGTTAAGCAGAGAGATATCAACTGGGTTTCAGGCTTTTCTCTATTTATTAAGTACTTCTGTGTAACTCTAAGGCTTAGAGGAACTTAGTTTGGAAAAAATAAGAATTATTATATTAGCTGTATTAAAGACATGTATCAATCAGAATGAGGGTTGGTCAGCTGTGGAGGTATGGCAAGATATACACAAGTGATGATTTTTTTGGGTTCTATTTAATCCTTACCTTGTGTCTCATACAACCAGAGTATGATCATAGTACAGAGAAGATAACCACATAAAGCAGTAGAGACATCAAAAGAAAGTGGAAATAAGAAGTGCCACATCATTTAAAAGGAAGGAGAGCCATATGTGAAAATGACATTTAATTTAGCCCTGAAAAGACTTTCATCTAATACATGTTTCCTTGTGTCTGGAATATACTTCACATATATAACTTGATACCTGCCAGTCTAATTTCTTTCCTAATAGCTCGATGTCAGCTATCACACAGCCACAGTGCTATTACTACGTACTATGCCTTCATCAAACTGCTGTCTTAATCTGCTTTATAAAATGGAAGGAAAACAATATGAGAAAAGTCGTTAGGTCTGCGATTATGTAAGCAGGTAAATGCTAAGTTTGCTTTTGTTCTTCAGACTATTTTTATTACTGAGATACAAAATACAAAATCTTGAAGAAAACAATTTTAAAACATCATGGAACCTCTTTGTATTATTTTTGCAACTTCCTGTGAATCTATAATAATTTCAAAGTAAGTTAAAAACAAAACAAGAACATCCTAGCATACATTCACTGTTAAAAGATTTGAAAAGCACAGACGGTATAAAAAAGGCCATGCAAGTGTTAAAAAATACAAGTTTACCCATAACCTGGAATATAATTATGAAGTGGGATACTATCTTAAGTATCATGAAAAGGAAAAAATTTTAACGGCTTTCTATAACTCTTAAAAATGAACAGAAAAATCCTTTAAGAGGAAAACAATTCCCTAACGTATATTTCTGGAGACAAACAAAATGCTTTAAATAATGATTTCAATATGTGGTAATTTCAACCCACTTATAAGATCTCAAGCACAAGTTTCTAAAAATTAAAAAAAAAACAAAATCAAGCAAAGGGTATACCATGTTTATTTAAAATATGGCATTTAATTATTTACCAAGTAGTTTATTTAGAAAGTGCAAGGTTTAACATAAATTAAAATGTACTTAATAATAGTTATTAATTAACCCCCCAAAATTAAAAGTCAAGTGCTGAAGTAGGTTCCAGTGAAAACTGAAAACCTGCCTGAGAATAAAAATTTGAAGAATGTATGTGTGTAAGTGAAGCTTAGACAGGAAAGAGAGAGAAATCTGGGGGTAGGGTGGGAAAGGGAGCAGAGCACCCAGAGGGAGAGAGACAGGCTGAAAAGAGACAGACAGAAACAGCAGTCAGGGAGGCAGACAACAGACGTGGAGAGGGAGATGGAGAGTGAGGGATGGGCAAAAAAGGAAAGACAGAAACAAGAGAAAGAGACATACAGGAAAGAAAAGAGAAATGTTAAGGCTGATTCAATCAGAGAGGGAAAAAGGGAGAGACCTGAGACAACACCAGGTAGATAGAGCAAAATGAGACTAAGACAAAGTGGGAAAGACAAATGAAGAAGGAAAAGGAGACAGAAATGGGTGGGGAGAGGGAGAAAGAAGATATAAATGGAGAAGGAACAAATCCTCAGAAAGTCAAACAGAAAGAGAGGGAGGGGAAGGTGGCAGACAAACGGAAACCTACATGAAAGAACAAATGAAAATGAGGAAAGGTATATAAAAGAGAAAAGTAGAATGTGACAAAAGATGGATAAAAGCAGTTGTAGGTAAGAATAGAGAGGATGTGTTGCTTATTTTCATTTAGTTCTCAATATAAAACAAAATCTGAAGCTTAAAAAAGAAATAATGGTGAATTTCTCTTGGCATTAGGTTGAAACCATGCACCTGATAAAAAACCCTAATTTTAACAATAGCTATTAATATTTTCATGACCCCAATTACTTACGCAGTTGAGAGTCAGAAACAGACAAAAGAAAGAGCAATGATATTTAGCAGTGATAAAAGGCCATTTAGTGATTTTCTTCCTATCTCTTCCAAAGAGAGATGAGTTATAAAACAAAATAATTGTGTCATTTATGAAGGGGGAGGAATTCAAAATATAGCAGTTCAAAATCCTGTTAAAATTTTAGCTAATTCCAGGATAAAAGCAAAAACTCTCAAAAACCTTCCAGACAATTCAGTTATACACTAATGTACATTTTTCAGTTATTCAGTATCACTTATATGATGAGATTCCAGTTTTGAGGAATCAAAATATTAAAGTAAATGTCAAAGTTTTAAGACTATATAATTAGAAACGAGATACTCCTCAAAAATTACATAGTTTGATTAGCATTTGCTCTTTTGAGATGTGATATTTGATTATGCTAATCATAGCAATGACAGATCTAGGCTTTGCTGTTATAAGCTGTTCAAAAATTATTCCACCTCTTACCCCAAAAAAGGGTACATAAAAATTAACATCAGTTTTTAAAGTCAAGGTTCTTAGTTTCTTAATTTCCAAAAGAGTCTCATTGACACTGTATTTATTCCACAACAAAATTTTGAAAATTGAACAACCATGCAGCATGTCTGTTTTAAGATGAAGCTAAAAGTGATTTTTCTAACTAACAATTTGTCCTGCTATACACAAATACCAATTAGCACACAGGCAAACTGTTCTATCAGCAAGGCATAAGAAGTACTGAAAATCGGAGGGGTAAGAGAGAACAAATTGGTGCTACAGCGGATAAGTAAATGATACCTACTTTTCGTTTTATCAACCTATACAAATGTATCTTTGCAAAGATAAACAAAAACCATTTAAAAAATGCTCTTATTTTGAACATGACAAGGATTTTATCACACATACCTCTAACAAAAATTAAGGTACTAAGTGAACACAAGTAATTCTTCAAATATTTTATTACCTTTTATACAAATTTAGCAAATAAATTAAGAGTCACATACCTTCATTGTATTGGTATTTGCTTCATCATACAGAGTTAATGAAGATGTACTTTCCATAGTATCTGTAAACTGATGCTCTGCATTGCTCCTCTACAGAGCTCTCCGCACACACATCCAGCTGATTAGTCAGGCATTGGGAGTGCCTGCTAGAGCAGTCTAAAAGCACTTGCCGAGGAGGACTCAGAGACAATAGAAAGTCAACAGCTGTATGTTGTGATGTCAGTAACACTCTAGCCAGTCACCACCCAGAATATCTGAAATGCATCAGAAGCTATATTGAGCTCTTCATTAGCAATTCAGAAGCAATGATGCAAAAGCCCACGAAACTGTGAATATGCAAAGACTGTCAGGATTTTTGAGATTTCTCACTATTAAAATATTGTTGCACAATGGTGCCTGACCCCACACTGAAGAACAAAGTTGAGATGATTTGTAATTTTCTGTAATTCTCTAAGGAACAAGTCATAAAGAATCTAGGCATAGTTAATACATTAATTTTTGAATAACTCTTTGACACTTTTAATATCACTACAAGAAACCTTAAAAAATAGGCAATTTGTCCGTAATAGCTGACTTTCTGTGATAGTTTTGCACCTTCCAACTGACTTTGTCACAAAGAAAGAAAATGCACCAACAGCACAATTCCTTTTTTCTTAATTTGTTTTTGCTAAAATTAAAATAAGCTTGCTTCCTCTGGCAAGAGCACTACTTCTTCATACCAACAGATGGAGATAGCAACAAGAGCTGTGATCAGAGGACAATTCTGCCTTGTGTCAGATGCTTTAGCTATATTAGCTCAAGTGGTAGATTTACAAGAAAAGGAATCAAACCAAACCAGATTTTACAAAACAATGATTAATAACTATGAGAAGACAAACAAATATAATGAAGAAAACAGAAAAATAATTGTGTCTATTGGTTAAAACATTAAATAATTAAATAAACGTGTTTTTTTGATTCTGTGACAGCTGGGTAAAGCATGTGCCTCTGTTTCCCGTTTTGTTTAAAAATTATACTTTCCAAAAGCATACAATAATGTTCTAAGGATCTCATCAGACAATGCTCACATATTATCTACACTATCTGAAGAAAAACATGTATATCACTAACCAGAAATACTACTTATCTTTGACACTAAAATGTTAAGTCATCTAGGGTTTATATAACCCTTCAGCCTAACAGATCAACAGTGCTCTTTATACCAGCTTGGCAAACACTAAAATAAAAGAACTGGCTTTATAGCATAATCTGAAAAAATATTGTTATTGCCTTTTAAAAAATAGTCTCAATTTCAGCCCTATAAAAAAAGTTTTGCTAAAAAAATATAAATCCACAAAATATTCCCTAACTATTCAAACAGCAAAGGTGCTAAGTTAGTTAACAACAATTTCTCCAGACCTTTTACTGTGCCCTGCACTTTCTGGTACCCAGATATTTTTAAGAAGTAATAATCAAGTGCCAGCCTAATACCCAAAAAATAAATATCAAAGTCTTATTTTTTCCCATAAATAGTTACTGTTTCTACCAAAGGGTATAGCAATGATTTTTCTCCGATAAAATCTTTGTTGCTTATGAAAAACATAATTTCAAGGCAGCTTTCCTTAAAAACTGTAATAGAAACTCTTTTTATGAGACAGATGGACAAGCTAAAATGCAGAATAATGATGCAACCCACTACGTTGTGGCAAAAAAAAAAAAATGAATATTTCTACTACACTTCTACACTTCAAATTTCTATTTCTCTTTAAGCTTTGGAAATTGCTAGGACTTATAAATTCAAGCAATTCTGAATTAGTAAAAAATCATAATTAAAAATATTTTAAAATGTAGTTATGACTGTCAGGTAGAGGTCATCCTCTAATTCTGAAGGAAAACAACTTAGCTGGTAAGAGTGAGCGCCAGTGATAATCAACCCTTAGGAATAATCTCATAGCTTGCTAATAAGACATAGAATCTTATCCTTCAAGATTCTTTTTGGATGTTATACCACTAATTATGTGAGTTAGCTTTGTCTCTACTATGTTCAATGTTCAAAATAGTGAAACAGATTTAAAAAGGCTTCTAATGATGCTGTGGAACTGTGCTTAAAATATGCTACCAAGGTCAAGTAATGAAAACTTTCAAGGAATAAATCCTCAATAATAGAAACTTGAGTGAATGTAATTTAATTTTTTGCTTACATCTTAAATTTCATGCTATGCTTCTTAGAATGTCCAGCAACTTCCTCTGTAAAAACAGAAACATACTGACTCATACAGGGTTTAACTGTAGTTATAAGGTAAAAAAAATAATTCCCAACTGCATCATAGGAAGTGGGGCAACTACAGAGCTAATATCAGAAGCTTAATTGTCTAAATCTAATTACTGACATAGCTGATAAACATTCTTCTTAATTTTTCTGGGCTTAGCTCTTGTAGAACTTTTAAAATGCTTAATCTTAAAGGTGAAAACATTTGAACCTGATTCTCTCACATATTTCCCACAACACCCTAAATCAAAAGAGAAAATAATTACTATAACTAAGGGCCATTTTATGGGAACAATTTTTTAAAAAGAAATTTAACACATCTCTTACAAGTAGAAAATCAAAATTTTGCAATCACTAAGGTAATAACAAATTCTGGCAAGGATTACAAATACATAAATGTATTTGATGAAAGGCTGTTGTTGAACAAGATAATCTTTGATCACTGATAACGTTTAATTTCAGAGGTACATTTACGTTTACAAGCAGTAGTCTCTACTTTAACCAAGTGACCAAACTTAACATCACCAATAATCAAACAGGCTAACATTTCATGCCTCCAGATGTAAGCAATGGAGGAAAAAACATCTCTTCCGTATTCTTCCCAAAACATTTAATCTTAATCTAAATTATGAGAAAACAATCAGATAAATTCAGACCGTGGAACACTCTACAAGACAGTTAGCTTAATCTTTACAAACAATTCTATGAAAAAAATGTGGAACATTACAGAAGACTAGAGACATGTCAACAGCTGTAAAGTATTATATTTGATTAAATGCTGAATTTTAAAAATGTTATGGAGGATATTTATGGAACATTTGAGGTAGTATGAATATGGTTAATATATTAGATGATTATATTTTATAAATGTTAAATTTCTTCTGTGTGATACTAATAAACTAGCCAGAGAGACAAAATGAGAGAGAAACAGATACAGAGTCATGGTAAGAGAGATAAAGCAAACGTGCCAAAATTTTAGGAATTGGTAAAGCCAGAAGGCTATTTGTTGTTCATTATATACTATCTTTAAACTTTTCTGTACACCTCTTTCCAGCAGGCCCCCTTCTCTTTTACTTTAGAGGTAGAGTCCCATATTTACTGTAGCATTTTTTATTTAATAAAAATTTAAAACATTTAAAAAACTGTGATAGTACAGTGCTTTTATTAGGATTATTTTTTTACAATGTTATAAGGGGGCAGGGAGACAATTATATAGCAATATCTGTCCATTAGCAAATATACTATATTCTTCTTTTGGTAACTATGTAGAGTACTGTAATGTAAAGTAAAAATACTGCACTTTGAAGGATAAAAACAGGATCCAGAGGACATTACCCTGCTAAGGGAGAGCTCTTCTCACTACTTCATAACAAGCAGTGTGGGTTTCTGGCTTTCCCTGCTTCCCTCTCCACCCCTACCTCTGTACTGAGTAAGCCTGTCTCCTTAAGAGGTATTCTGAGATAGAGTCACACTGATGCAGCTCAGGGGGCACTAGATGACTAAGACATATGAACCCTGGAAGTTTCCTCATCTTAAAATTCTGATGTATTTACTGAACGTTTGAGGAGATGCTGAATTTTTTAAAAAAACTATGGAGGATATTTAAGGAAAATCTGAGGTTCCAAATTGAAGGCACCCCCCCCCAAAAAAATCCCTGGAATTATCTTTTGGAGGGTGAGCTCTTTCTAGTACTCTCAGAATTTGTTCCTCCAGATAAAGGGGTCAACCGAAGTTTTTATCTAGAAGTTTTGAGAAGGTTGTATCACGATTTGTGGAAGAAATGGCCTGCGTTGTGGCAAACAGGTGACTAGTTCTCCACCAAGACAATGCACCCGCCCACACTGAGATGAGTGTTCAGCAGTTTTGGACCCAAAACAGCATGATCCTTGTGCCCCACCCTCCCTATTCACCCAGTCTTGCCCCGAGCAACTTTTTTTTGTTTCACTGGATGAAAAAAGTTCTCATAGGGAAATGTCTTGCCAATGTGGAAGAGGTGAAACAGAAACGGCTAAAACACTAAAAGGCATCCAAATTGATAAGTTCAAAAACTGTTTTGAACAGTAGAAAAAGCATCTCGACAGGTGTATTGTATCAAATGGAGAGTACACTGAAAGTGACTTAAGTTTAAACACGTATGAATAAATCACAGTTTCTGATAAATAAATGCTGGGTTTTTTTCTTTGGTCTCCCTTGTAAAATTACAGTAACTTGAAGGGAAGTAAACTTGTGTTTCCTGATTGATTAATACATATGTGTGGTTATATTAAAAAAATGTATTCAGTATTGATCAACGAAGATTAATATTAATAAACTTTTATTTGTTACTAATATGTCAGAAAAATGTTATCATATGTAATATGCATGGCTAATTGTTTTCTTTTTGTAGAAAGTAAGAAATTAACTTCCTGTGGTTTATTTTTTAGCTATACTAACCACTCAATAAAAACATGCATTGCCAATAACAGTCAATAAATGATAAAAATTCAAATATCTTGGGTCTTGGCCTGGTCAAGACACTTCTATTTACAGTAGGCCACACATCTTTCTATGATTTATAAATAACAAACTCACAGAATTTTACAGTTGGAAAGCATCTCAGAAACACTTTATCTCATCCACACCTTGTTTTATAGTTCAGGACACTTAAGCTCAGAAGTGAATCGACACGATCCCTGACTGCTTGGCAGTAAACTGCTTGGCAGTCTTAGAGTAAACTAGCTAATCAGATTCTATAACAGTTTCTATCACACCTTACTTGGAAATGGGCCAAACACCTGGCCTAACTTGTTGGCTTGCTTGCTCTTACTGAATTTGATTAATGGCAAAGATGGAGAATAAAAACATGAAGGGATTATGTCCCTCATGGGGTGGATTCCTTTTACCTTGTGAACCATGAAGTTCATTCCTAGACTGCTTTTCCCCCCATGTCCTGTCATAATGAGCCTCCACCTGTCATTACTTATATTTACTTGTCAAGTAGTATTTTTAACACGTGCTGCATCTGACATTTTCATCCTTAAGTGAAAGTGCTTTATGACTTGTGTTTCCTGATTAATACATATGTGGAGTTTTATTAAAATAAAATGTATTCAGTGCTACAGTACTGATCAACTAAGATTAAGAGTAATACATTTGTATTAGTTACTAATATGTCAGAAAATGTATCATATGTATTATGCGAGGCTAATTTTTTTCTTTTTGTAGAGATGGGGATCTTGCTATGTTGCCTAGGCAGGTCTGGAACTCCTGGTCTCAAAGAATCCTCCTGCATCAGCCTCTCAAAGCACTGGGATTACAGGTGTGAACCACCACACTTGGCCTTACTACCTCTATAAAGTTGAAAAGACAGAGGTACAAATAGATAAAGTGATTTTTTATGGATAATCACTTGGACCCAAAATGTGAGCCTAGATTTAACTTTACTCTTAATTAGTACACTACTCCATCTTTATGTAGAAATTAAGGTTAAACAAATATTGCCTCGATTTTAAAAGATCTTTTAAAAAGGAAAGATTTAAAAAAGGAGGGACTAAATCAAGAGCTAAGGGATATGCAGTTACAAAGCACTCATCCATTATCTCCTTTAATATTTTCAATTTTGAAGAAAAATTCAGTTCACCAAGATTGTGATATTGGGGTTTAGAGTCAACAAGATTCTTGCAATTCTAAGCTGAGGATAATGAGGCAAAGAAATTAAGACTGTAAACTGGGAGATTCTTAAAATAATTTATACAAGATGGTATGGGTTAGGGTCAGAGTATTAGTAGGGAAAGAAAAATGTAGACAGTGAAGAGATACTTCAAAGCAAAACTTGAAAAGTTATAGATGACTGATGAAAGCTAAATTAATGATAATCCAAACATTTAAAAACCTGGATAATTAAAAGAATGTTGATGCCACTAGAAGTAGGAAGTTTGGCATGATCAACTGGTAATTTCCTGTTAATTTCTTTACCCTTGTCCATCACCCGCCAAAAGCAAATAAACAAACATTAAGCAAATAAACTTTAACCCTAAATTATCCTCTTCAACTCAACACGTCATAGAGAAAAGACTCCAGAGTAGTGAGGAGGAACTGAGATACTCTCCAGGTAGTCAGATGAGTGGACTCAACGTTCTATAACCATTGGGGTATCCAAAGTTCTAGTCTCAGACACTTCACAGTTATAGAAATAAGGCATAAAGACAGTTAAGGGTAAGCTGAAATGTTACACAGGCAGGAAATGGAATTGGAGTCATGAACATAAGGCAGGATTCATGACAGTTTCCCTGATTTGGATCTACAGGTAAACAGGACAAACAATGCCCTCAAGGACTTATACTCCACATTTTAAATACAGTATCTCTGGACACCATCCCCATTGCTAATACCCTAATATAGACCACCCTTATTTCCTGCTTGGATATTCCCCAGAGTCTCTTACTGGTTTGTAACCTTTAAAATGGTCTTACTTCCTTCTAATTCATTGTTTATACCACAGATAGTCTAGTATAAAGTATACACATTATTAAAATATGGTGATAAGTATAGGGCAGGGGAACTAAAGGATGCTATGTAATTATGTAAGAAGGCACTGAAAGACAGTCTTTGAGGGTCAAAAACGTTTTGTGGAAGAAGTAAAACCTAAGCTATCATTTGGAGGAATCAGTAGGCAAAGGATTAAGACAAAAGGACTGGAGAGAGAAAGAACAATATGAGCAAGAAACAAAAAGAATTAGGATAAATGGATAAAAAGCATCAGCAAGTTAAAGAGCTTCAAGTTCAAGAAAGATACGCGTTTTTAACAATAAATCTGAAGATGTAAATAGGAGCAGAACAGGTAAGGCCTTGTAAGTGAAGTTTAAGAGCTGGGACTTTTCCTGAGATTAATTAGGGAGATAATAAAGACAATCAGGGGAGTAACATGAACAAATTTTTCACTTAAAGGGTGATAGTTGATGCCAATTGAATGGATGAGTCTTCTAAGGGAAAATACATAAACAGAATAAGAAAAGCATTGATGGTTAACGTCTGGGGAATAGGAATAAATTCTATTCAGAATGAATTCTAATAATATTGCAACATATTGCAACAAAAACAAATACAAGTATCTCCTGTCAATCTGTTGAGTCTTAGTTTAAGTAATGAGAGTCCTGATAGCAAAGGTTTCTGTGTTATCACAATGTATCTAGTTTCAGAGTTCAGGTCACAAGAGTTTGAGTAGCAACAGGCACCTGATGCCTCAAGTTCTTACCTATTTTAAAAAACTTTTTATTGAAAATAATTTGACTTTGAGAAAAATTGCAGTCTGCTCAGATTTCCTGTATATATCCTGTTCTACTTCTCCTAAAGATAATATCTTATATAATTATAGTACAATGATCAAAATCAGAAAATTAATATTGCCACAACACTGTTGACTAATGTATAAATATTATTTACATTCCTTAAGCAAATTTCTCCAGTTTGATGATTAGACTGCCTTTTTGGTAGAATATCACAGAAGTGAAATTGTGCCCTTTTCAATGCATCATTGTGCACTCATAAATGATTTTTACTTTACATAGTTAAGGTGGTGTCTGCCATTTCCCCCCATAGCTATAATTTTTCTCTTTGTAACTAATAAGTATTTTGTATAAAAATATCTTGTGACCTTGAAAATATCTTGCTTCTCATCATAATTTTGCCTACTAATTTGAGTATCCATTGATGGTTTTTGCAGCATTAATTATTACAGTGGTACTTGTCTAATGGAAATTTTCATTTCTTTCTTCCATGCGAATTGTAATTCCACTGTAAGAAAGAGCTGTCTTTTCCTTCTATATATCCATCCATCCATCCATCTGAATGTCCATATATATGTTTTATTCTGTGGGTCATAATCCAATACTCTCATTGTTTTTGTGTTTCCAAATTATATCAGTTTTGGAATTGGTAGTTCCTCCAGATTGGCTCTCGTGTTCTTTCAATATGTTCCCACCATTTTTTGAATTACTTTCTGGCACTACATGATGTTCCAGAAGCATTTTGTATTTTCCCTGTCCCAACTCTAGACTCAATTATTTCTCCAAGAATCATGGTTCCTTTTGCTGGAGAATGGGGTATTTAGAGAAGATCTGGGCACTAATGTGCTCACTGTGACTAGGATCTTACTTCTCTTTGGCTCCCACAGGACAGAGCTAAGGCATACATGTATGCACAGCATTGTAACACACACTCACACATCCATATTTATTTTTACATCTACACATCTTTATATGTTTCAAAAACCATGACTTTCTATAGATATCTCCCACTCCAATCAATGAACACAAGGTTTATTATAGCCTACTCCTATCTTTATCTGTAACTTCTCTGTACAACAGTGAAAAGTCGGACTTTATCTATAATATGTTCACTTATTTGTTCAATTTTACTATATACAAAAGGCAGTTTTAGAATTCAAATACCTCATGAGAAACACATTTACTACTTAGAATGTTTTTTTGAATTTTTGTATTTAGCCTAATACATAATTAAATTCTTTTTTTCCAAAGTTACTTATTTTCTGCCCCACTTAATTTTCCTTTTTTTTTTTTGGAGTCAGAGACTCCCTCTGTTGCCCAAGCTGGAGCGGCATGCTCACAGCCACCGCAGCCTTGACCTCCTGTGTTCAGGCGATCCTTCCACCTCAGTCTTCCAAGTAGCTGGAACTACAGGCATGTGCCACAATGCCCAGATAATTTTTTGATTTATTGTAGAGACGAGGTCTTGCCAAGTTGCCCAGGCTGGTCTCAAACCTTGGGCTCAGGCAATGCTCTTGCCTCAGCCTCCCAAAGTTCTGGTATTACAGGCGTGAGCCACTACGCTCAGCTTCTCAGTTCTCTTCTACCCTACTAAAGTAAGTGTTATTCATTGAATCATAAGTCATGTTATTCATTCGCCAGTTTTGGACTCCATTTGGGGTTTTCTTCCTATCTCTCAACATCCAGGTTAATTTTGTTTATCTTTGGAGGATATGTGAAAAATTAACAGGGTTGTAAGGTCAAAATCATATAAAAAATTACAGTTGGAGAAGTGCTGCTTCCCTCTGACTCCTGCTATCTCACTCCTGTTACCCTCAGTCTTTCTACCCTATTCTCACTCATTCCCCAGAAGGAATCAGTTTCACTAGTTTCTAGTTTACTACCCCTGCATTTCTTGTGCACAAATAGGCAGATACATTCTTACATGAAGAGTAGCATACTACAGATGATCTTTGTACTATAGTTATTTCACATGATTGCACCATACTATTCAGAGATTTTCCTCGTTCTTTCATATAGTGGCACAGTACTTGACTGTGGCAGTACCATCCTTTATTCAATCATTCATCTGTATGGGCATTTAGGCTATTCGCAATATTTTGCAATTAAACACTCCTAAAATGAATAAAATTGTGCATATGGAGGTCTATCTTTAGAGAAGATTCTTAGAAGTGGGATTGTTGGGTCAAAAGATAAATATGTATGTAAATTTATTAGGTACTGCTCTCCAGAAGGGCTAGGCCAGTGTGCATTTTCACCAGCAGTCGTATGAGGGTGACTACTTCCCAATCTCGCAACAGAATGTTCTATCATTCTTTTTCATTTTCACTAGTCTGGTAGATGAGAAATAGTATCTCAGTTCTGTTTTACTTTGCATTTATCTGAGTGAGCTTAAACTTTTTTCATGCTTAAGGGCCATATTTACATTGTAAGTCGTTCATTTAAGTCTTTCCCCCAATTTTCTACTGGGTCTTTGGTCCTTAGTCTTTCAATTTGTTTGTCCTTTAATTAAGAGTTCTTTATATATTAGGGATTTAGACCTTTTGTTTGTAGTATACACTGAAAACATTTTCTCTCAGTTTGTCTTTTTGACTTTTTCAGTGATGGCTTTCGTCATGTAAAATTTTCATATTTTTATGTAGTTACATCTGTCAATCTTTTATTACTTCTGGATTCTGAGTCATCGCTGAAAAGATTTTTCCATACACAAAGGTTAAAGAAGGAAAGCCATGTTTTCTTAAAAGTATGTGTGATAGTTTCTCTTTCTCTTTCTTTAAACATTTAGGTCTTTAATCCATTTGGAATTTATGTTTTTTTTTAAAAAAAGTAACAGTTTCAGCCAGGCTCGGTGGCTCAGCCTGTAATCCCGCAACTTTGGGAAGCTGAGGTGAGTGGATTGCCAGAGCCCGCGGGTTTGAGACTCACCCAGGCAGCTTGGCGAGACTTCATCTCTACAGTAAATGAAAAGATGAGCCGGCCATGGTAGCGCGCGCCTGTAGTTCCAGCTACTTGGAAGGCTGAGGCGGAAGGATCGCTGGAGACCAGCAGGTTGAGGCTGCGGTGGCCGGGAGCGGCCACTGCACTCCAGTCTGGGTGACAGAGTGAGACTCCAACTCAAATTAAAAAAAAAAAAAGTAACAGTTTTATTAAAATATAGTTTATATATCATACATGTATCCATTAAATTCATCCACTTAAAAGTGTCTAATATAGTGGCTTTTAGTATATTTATACAATTGCATAATCATCACAAATTTTAGAACATTTTCATCATTCCAAAGAGATCAATGGATTTGCCTATTATGGGCATTTCACATAAATGAAATTATACAATCTGTGGTCTTTTGTGATTGCTTTATTTCAGTTAGCATAATGTTTTCAAGTCTCATCCATGTCGTAGCACATACCAGTACTTTTATTCCTTTTTAATTGCTGAATTATATTCCATTGTATGAATATACTACACTTTGTTTATCCAATTATCAGTTGGTAGACCTATGGGTTGTTTGCATTTTTGGTTATTATGAATAATGCTATGAAGACTTCTGTACATATGTTTTTGTGTTGAGTTTATTCTTATGCAAGATAAGGATCTAATTTTATCTCCTTTCAAATGGTTACCCAGATATCCCACTACCTTTTATTTAAAAGTTCATTTCTACCTCAGTAATTTCAGATACCACTTTTATTATTTCCACCGCACCTGCATCTGTTTCTGGGCTTTCTAGTCCACTGCTTTATTTATTCATGTGACAACAGGACACAGATTTAATTACAGAATCTTTATAGTATATACTTTAATATTTTGTAGATCTAGTTCCCCACTAGCAGTTTTTCTTTTTTAGTTTCTTCCTAGCTATTAAGTTTGCTTTTCCATATAATTTAGTATCAACTTGTCTAATAAGCTTATTAAAAAAAAACTTCTTGGTAGTTTTGCTAGGATTGCATTACATTTAGAAATTAAGGAGAATCAACATTTTTATAATGCTGAGTCATCCAATTTAAGTCTACTTTTGTGTTCTTTAAAAGTGCTCAAAGATTTTCCTCATGTAGGTTTTGTATATTTCTTTTTACATTTATTCCTAAGTATTTAATCTTTGTTGCTATTGTAAGTGGAGTTTTCTCTACCATTATGGCTGCTAACTAGTTACTGTCTGTGTATATGCGGCTACTGATTTTTGTAAGTTAATTTTATGTCCTCTTACTATATTGAATTCTTTTTATTGTTTGGATTAGTTTTACCAGTGGTCCCCTATAGTTTTCTAGCTGCAATACAGGCCAAGTATTCCTTATCAGAAATGCTTGGAGCAAGAGGTTTTTGTTTTGTTTTTTTCCAGATTTTGGAATGTTTCGATTATACTTATGGTTATATCCTTATGAAAAAACCTGAAATGCTTCAATGAGCATTTCCTTTCAGCATCATGTCAGCACTCAGAAAGTTTTAGATTTCGGGCAGGGCACAGTGGCTCATACCTGTAATCCCAGGACTTTGGGAGGCTGAGGCGAGAGGATAGCTTAAGCCCAGAAGTTTGAGACTGACCTAGGCAATACAGTGAGACCATGCTTACACACACACACACACACACACACACACACACACACACACACACACACACACACACAAAATTAGCTAGCCATGGTGGTCCGCAGCTGTAGTCCCAACTACTTGGGAGACTGAGGTGGAAGGATCACCTGAGCCCAGGACCTTGAGGCTGCAGTGAGTTACCATTGTGCCACTGTACTCCAGTGTGGGCGACAGAGTAAGAACCCAATTCAAAAAAAAAAAAAAGTTTTGGATTCTGGAGCATTTCAGATTAGGGAGATTAAATCTGTACCAAATAATCTGCAAATAGAGACAGGCTTACTTTCTTTTTACCTCTTTTTATACCTCTAATTGATTTATCTAACTGTATTGGTTAATATCTCCATTATAATGTTGAATAGTAGCGTAGTACGCACTTGCCTTGTTTCTGCATTATTATGGAAATACCTCCAGTATTTCCCATTATATAAAATTTTTGATGTTTAGGACTATGATATAGATATTTCATCATTTAAAAAACATATCCTGTAATTCTGACTTACTTGTGAGAGAAACAATTTTTATCACAAATGAGTAGATTTTGTTGAAAGCTCTTTTCAGCATCTATGAAGATAATTTTTTTCCTTGCAAATTTATTAATATGGAGTATGATACTAATGAGTATCTTAATATTGAGACAGTCCTGCATCCCTGGAATAATCTCACATGGTCATAGCATATTACTCAATAAAAACAATATTTCATATTTCTGCAACATTCATAAGGAATATTGGTTTGTAAATTCCTTTCTTCTTGTGGTACTATTCTCACCAGGTTTTAAGTATCAATACTACATTAGTTTCATAGAAGAAATTCAGAAGCTTTCCAACATTTCCCTCCCTCCCTCTCCCTCTCCCTCCCTCTCTCTATCTCCCTCCCTCCCTCTCTCTCTCTCTCTCTCTCTCTCTCAGAGTCTCACTGTAGCCCAGGTTGCTAGGCTGTTCTCAAACTCCTGGGCTCAAGCAATCCTCCCGCCTCAGCCTCCCAAAGTGCTGGAATTACAGGCATGGCATAAGCCACCACACTCAACTCCTTTCCAACATTTTCAGTGCTCTGGAACAATTTTAGAGCAGTGGGACTATCTGGTCTGTAGAAGTACTCTGTGAAACCAGGCAGGCCTAATGTTTTTTAATGGCATAGTTTCTCAACAACATTCTTTATTCATTCTATGGAAATGAGTTTATTTAACCTAACTCAATTTTGATAATCTGCATTGCCCTAGAATATTACTCATTTTATCTGGGTTTTCAAATTAATTGCAGCGAGGTCTGCTAAATAGTCTCTTGTGATTTTTAAATTTTTTTTTTTTTGAGTTGGAGTCTCACCCAGTCGCCCAGACTGGAGTGCAGTGGCCGCTCCCGGCCACCGCAGCCTCAACCTGCTGGGCTCCGGCGATCCTTCTGCCTCAGCCTTCTGAGTAGCCGGAATTACAGGCGCACGCTACCACGTCCGGCTGATTTTTTGATTTATTGTAGAGATGAGGTCTCGCTGCCCAGGTGGGTCTCAAACCCACGGGCTCAGGCAATCCACTCACCTCAGCCTCCCAAAGGCTCAGGATTATAGGCTGAGCCACTGAGCCCGGATTGATTTTTAAATTTTTAAAAAATTATTTTCTGTGGTTATTTTCCCTCTTTTTATTTTACATATCTGTGCTTTACTGTTTTCCTTTAAATGATTAAGTTAGTTGGTGGTTTGTCTATTTTCATAATTTAAAAAATTCAAAATATAAAATTTGCTAATTAGTTCTGTTTTTAAATTTCCTATCTCATTAATTTCTACTTTTATCTTCACTATTTCCTTCCTTGTATGCTCTTTAGGTTTACTGTTTTTCCAGATTTTGTTCTGAGCTGGGAATTTAAGTAACTTATTTTCATTCTTACAGATAAATGTGTTTGCTATATATTATAAATTTTCATATCAGCACTGTATCACTAGGATGTTTGGCAAGATTCCTATTTTAATGGTGTCCTCTTCTGTTAGTACAGCGAAATTCATATCTTGTTGTTTGTTTTGTTCTGGGGAAAGAAATCGGCAATAAATCCTGTAACTTTATGGTTCCCTTGTTTTGCTGAATTCTGAATTTCCTCCTTTGCCTCATTCCCCCTTTACCACCCAACTGTCCACAGTGTTCTCCCCTAATTATATATCTTCTTCTTCTCTACTAGAAGCTATGCACTTTGAAGACTGCCTCTTCAAACTGTGTGTATTTTTAAGATCCTTCTCTGCAGTCCCTACTCTTATCTATCTGGATACCTGTTTTTTTGTTGTTGTTGCTTAAGTTTGTTCTTTAAGAATTTTCAGACTTAAGGTAGACTTACTCTTTTGGGCTAAGTGTTTAGAGAAAGCCAAGCTTCCCTCTCTATATTGTCCCCACTTGTCTTTGCCTATGTTTGCCACAAAGTCTCAAGACTAATGAGAGTATGAGAGATCACATGCTGAAATTTGGTGAGTTTTCTTTTTTACTTACAGTTATACTGAAGTCTTAAATTCCCTTCAAAACACTATGTCTTCAAATCCTGTATAGATTTAGTTTTTCCTTCTTATTGTCCTATATTTTTTTGGAGGAAAATTGGAAGGCAATAGCTAGATGGCCACTACTGTCTTTAATTATCTGGAAGTCCTCCTTGACAGTTTTTGATAACAGTTTATTGACATATAAATCACAGCCAGGCTCGGTGGCTTAGCCTGTAATCCCAGCGCTCTGGGAGGCTGAGGTGAGTGGATTGCCAGAGCCCAAGGGTTTGAGACCCGCCTGGGCAACCTGGTGAGACCTCATCTCTACAATAAGTCAAAAATTAGCTGGGTGTGGTAGCGCGTGCCTGTAGTTCCAGCTACTTGGAAGGCTGAGGCAGAAGGATCGCCGGAGCCCAGCGGGTGGAGGCTGCAGTGGCCGCTGCCACTGTACTCCAGTCTGGGTGACAGAGTGAGACTCCAACTCAAAAAAAAACAACAAAAAATAAACAGAAAAAACAAATCACATACTACATAATCGTTCATTTAAAGTATACGATTCAGTCCTTTTTAGTGTATTCATAGAACTGTGCAACACTCACAACCAATTTTAGAGTATTTTCTTTTTTTTAAGATTAGAAAATATAGTTTATTTAAAGAGTAAATTAGAGAGAGAGAGAGAGAGAGAGAGAGAGAGGAGATTCACCTCCCGAGGTAGGGAAGAGGGTCAAAGCCAGGAAACATGGCTGGCGACGGCCATAGCTCAAAGGACACATGGTCACACCACAGTCAAGTAAGGCACTGGTGGTAGAGCATTTTCATTATCTCATAAAGAAACTGTGCTCTTTAGTTATAGCCTCTTAATCTGTCCATCCCCCAACCAGCCCTAGACAGCAAAAAATCTACTGACTCTATGGATTTACCTACATCACATGATATATGACTTTTTGTGGCTAATTTTTTCACTTAAGACAGTGATATCTAAAGAAGGACAAACATACAGACTTTGCAGCAACTTGGATGGATTTACAGTCTATCATACTCAGTGATGTAACACTGAAACAGAGTACCATATGTTCTCACTCATAAGCGGACCTCGAACAATTATCACAATACTATAAGAAAGGGATTAGCATTAGTGGGAAACTGCCAGGGGAGGGAGGGGCACACCTCATCAACAAGGGTACCTGCTAATAAACATTTGTATACCTAACCCTGAAATGTACCCCACATCTTTAAAAAAAGAACAGTGATATCTAGGTTCATTCAAGCTGTAGCATATGTCAGTAATTCATTCTTTTTATATCCAAAATGATAATCCGTTATATAGTTATCCTACATCTGGCTTTCCATTTGAAGTCGATGGACATTTGATTTGTTTCCAGCAATTGACCAATATGAGTATGCTGCTATGAACATTCATGCATTGTACACATTTTTCTGTAGGAGTCAAGTTGTTGGGTCAGATGACAACTATGTTTTCCTAAGTGTTTGTACACTTTTATATTCCCCGACAGTGTAGGAGGTCCTAATTTCTCCACATCCTTACTATACTTGCCTTTTTTTTTTTTTTTTAATTGTAGAGATGAGGTCTCGCCAAGCTGCTGGGACTGGTCTCAAACCTACGGGCTCAGGCTCCCAAAGTGCTGGGATTACAGGATAAGCCACTGAGCCTGGCTGTTTGTCCTTTGTATTACAGTCATTCTAGTGGGTATGAAGTGGTACCTCATCACACTCTTGATTTGCATTCTCTTGATGGCTAAAATTTTGAGTATCTTTCTAAGTGTTTATTGGATATACCTTCTTGGGAGAAATTTCCATTCAAAACATTTGCTCAGTTTTAAATTGGATCATGTGTCTTTATTACTGAGTCATAAGAGTTCTTTCTCTATTGTGTATACAAGTTCTTTATCAGATACATGATTTGCAAATACTTTCATCAGTAAAAATATTTCACATACTTGACAGTGTTTTTTTTTTTGTTTTTTTTTGCGTTGGAGCCTCACTATGTTGCCCAGGCTGGAGTGCAGTGCACGCTCATGGCTACCCCAGCATCAATCTGCAGTGTTGACCTGCTGGGCTCTGGCAATCTTTCTGCCTCAGCCTTCCAAGTAGCCAGAACTACAGGTATGCGCTACCACACCCAGCTAATTTTTGATATATTGTAGAGATGAGGTCTTGTCAAGTTGCCCAGGCTGGTCTCGAACCCGTGGGCTCAGGCAATCCATTCGTCTCCGCCTCCCAAAGTGCTGGGATTACAGGCTGAGCCACCAAGCCTGGATGATGGTGTTCTTTAAAATACAATTTTTAAAAATTTGATGAAATCAAATTTGTCAATATCTGACATATTTGAAAAACAACTTCCAACAAACACTTTAAACTCTTCATTAATTTAAAAAATACAAACTAACTCTAGGAATTTCTGGTAGTATAGACATGTTTTTAAAAATGCTGTACAGTTATCCTTGGGCTCAAGAGAAGTGAGTCAAAACTTGAAGTTTTAAACAATAATTGATTTAGGACAGAAAAATCAATAGGTGTTGTAGAAAAATATTTATGTGCACTGACTTTGTAAACAAAGATCAAATAATTTCTATGCCATCACTGCAGAAAGAATTGGTCATTTCAAAATCTCAACCCTTCACACACTGAATCGAACTGAATTATACATGATAGTGAAATATTTTTACAGTTCAACTATATCTACTGGACATACTGAAAGACATGAATTAGAGTATCTCCTATTCCTTCAACTGAATAAGTCAGTGTTTCATTACTTAGCAAGAAGACTTTGTAGCTAAGAGAAAGCTAGTCAGCTCTACATTTCAAAAAGATAATGTGCTCTGTTAGGGCATACTTAAAACATTCATGGAGACAAGCAGACCCTTCAACCAACCAGTAATAAGAGACAATCAACTACTAAACAATAGTCTAAAATATTAAACTGTAGACAGTAGTAGACAGGTGGATTATAGTGTGGGAGGTAGGAAAATAAGGTCTGAGGGACTTAGTGCAAGTACTTAAAAGTTGATAATATTGCAATTAAGGCATATAAATCTACTTGATATAAAAAACACAAAAATTTAAAAAATCAGAGGAAATGCAAGATGAACCTAGTGATTTCCTCACATCTCAAAACAGCTCAGAGGACAAAATAACAAACTAGTAGTAAGAGATGAAGAATGACAAGTAATATATTTTGCAAAATCATGAACATTAGTGATAAAAATACTTTAGTTTTAAGGCTTCATTTAACAAACAATTAAAAAATGAAGACAGATTAAGAAGTATTCACCTCTAAGTCTTGTTTAACTATATTTTAACTTTCAGAGAAGAATATTCTTAAGAAAAGTTATCCTAAAAATCAAATAGTAAGGTCATAGGTATTATAGACAAATAACTTTTAAATGCTTAATAAGAGAATTTAAAAATATGATTATAATTTAAAGGGTTTAAAGATACATTTAGTCACCTTAAACACAGAAAATATCGACAAAATCACATAAAGTATGCACAGAGACCTTGGTTTGATAAAAATAAAAGTTTTTACCCTTATTAGATGAAAAGCTTTAAAAAATATTTTTTAAAAAAGACCCCATCTCTCTTGGCAATTAATTCCAAGTTGATAACACTTAGTATTGAAATGTTCATTCCTAAATCCCCTCAAACTACATTTTAACCCTTTTTCCTTTACTAACTCTATAATAATGTATACATTATCAATAAGTGGCTCAAGTGTTAAAGCTCCAAAGACCCTCGATAAAAATTCTACTGTTGGATTACTGGTCTTTCACTTCTTTAGTTCCCATTCCAAGGTGGCAATGACAATAAAGATTAACATTTAAGTGCTATATGCCGGGTGAATGGCAAGCACATTTAGATTAATGAAGTCATTTAATCCTCAAAATAACTCACTGAGAGAGGTATACATTTACCCTCATTTTACAATGAGGGGAAACAAAGGAAGGTTTTGTAAACTAATGCCTTAAAGCTACTAAATATAGGAAGCAGAATATCAATCCCGGCATTCCAAATTTAGACAGCTGTGCTACCTAATAAAGTAGCTACTGGCCATATGTACCTACTTAAATTAATATTAAACAAAATAAAAAATACAGTTCTTCAGTTACACTAGACACATTTCAATTGCTCAGTAGCCATATGTGTCTAGTGACCAGCCACCATGTTGAGCAATGCAGATATGGAACACTGTAGAAAATTCTACTGGACAGTACTGATCTGTCTGCTATCTTAGGCATGTCATAATATACCTTACCAGTATGTGAAAACTGATGTTTACAGATACACACACACACACACACACACACACACACACACACACACACACACGCTTATTTACAGAATTGGCATTATACTTCAATCAAGCTGTAATTCAATAATTCCAATATTTTGTTATTTTTCCTAATCATAATTAATCACTTATCATTATCCACTGTACCGCATCTCTTAAACTACGTACTCTTCTAGCGCTGTGGACTCCATGTCTCAACTTGAAGGAATTATATAGATCTAACATAATCTAAGATCTGATGTCAAAATTGTATACAATCCTTTGTACATGAGTCAAGGCATTTTATTCAAGGACTACTGACTATACATACTGATTTCTTGCTCTCTCTCTCTCTTTTTTTTGTCTATTGACTGCCCCATTCCTCTACTTCTCCTGATAGTAGTATCACTCTTGTCAATGACCTTGTCTACTAACACTTGACAACTTTCACCTCCAGTTGCAGGGGTGAGAACATGACCTAAACATGAACTATATTCCAGTCCCTGGTCACAGTTCAGGGTTGAGCATGTGACATAAACCGGGCCATTCAGCATGTGCCCTAAGATCTTCCTTGCCACTGGCTCATTCCTTTTGGGATCAACAGGCATAAGTACCAAGTAAGCCAGGATTTATAGCAACCAATTTTTCTTGGTAACACGAATGGAAGATATCTACAGAATACTTGCAGAGAATAAATAATAGTCAGATTTTACCGCCTGAGGTCTGAACCTCAGTTGTCCCTTAACTTCTGAACCTAGCATTTACATGAGTTAGTAAATTTTCCTTTTGTTGAGTTAGAATTTATGCTATCTACAATTTGAAATATAGGAGTAGGATAATCAGATATGGAGTTATAAGCCCCTTGGAGCTCTAAAGGAGGTAGAATAAGATCCTAAGAATTATGTTAAATATTCATGGTAAAAAGAAAAAAAGGATAATCTCTAAAACATAAAATGGAGTAGATAACTTCCAAATAAGTAGAGGAAAAAATGAGAAATAAACTGCTACCACCAAAATACTTTCTTAAGTATTTTGCTAATTACCACTGTAGAATAAGTAGAACCAAAAGGGTAGTTATCCAGACTTCCAGTTGTGGATCTCTGAACTACAGCCAAGTGGAGGCTTAAAAGTTACTGATTAAGAAAGAAAACTGGCTGTATGATCCTAGGTTTCAGTCTACATCTTATGTTCTTAAAACAGTGGCACCTTTCCTACAAGTAAGGGTAAATAAATTTCTTAAGAGATGATTTAAATACATTTATAATTGTATCTAGAAGCTAGAGCAATATGATCTAGGTAAATAAGTAGCTGATAAAATTTTAAGACCTAGAGAACTCCAGCCTGGGCAACATAGCCAGACCTCATCTCTACAAACAAACAAACAAACAAACAAACAAACAAACAAACAAACAAACAAATCAGCTAGGTGTGGTGGCATGTTCCAGTAGTCCCAGCTACTTGGGAGGCTTAGATGGGAGGATCGCTTGAGTCCAGGAGTTTGAGACTGCAGTGAACCATGATCATGCACTGCACTGGAAAAAAAAAAAAAGAAAGAAAGAAAAAAGTGTCTGATTGATCTGTGTTCAAAATGCCTACTTTTGGAAGTCAAGTCCAATTGTCATTACCTTTGGGATCACAATGAGCTAAACTCTGATGCTCCTGAATCTCTGATCTCTGCAACTGCTGCACATCTCAATTCTACCTATTCCTCCTTTCACGGTGATATTTGCAAACATTATTGCTGATCAAGATCTGTTGAAAATGTATACAAATCACTGTTGCTTGGCATTTGCAGTAACATTTATTGTGATCCTAAAAAGGACAATGCTCACTTTATTAAAAAAAAATGAACCAAGTATTATACTTCATTTCAGTATGAATGAATTTCCTCCAGTTTGGCTGAATTTCAGTTCAAAAAGACCATTTCATTTTTTATTTTTTGAGTCACTCTATCACCTGGGTTGGAGTAGTGGTACGATCACAGTTCATCACAGCCCAGACCTTCTGGGCTTAGGCAATCCTCCCGCTTCAGCCTCCTGAGTAGTTGGAACTACAAGTGCGCACCACCACACCTGGTTAATTTTTTGATTTTTTTTGTAGAGACAGGGTCTCACTATGTTTGCCCAGGCTAGCAGAAAGACTATTTCAAATATATATTTTAAAAATCTAAATAACCAAGAAAACTATTCATAAAATGAATGTCAAATAATCTTAACAACAAACCACGTATTAAAATGTTCTACTTCACAAGATTCACTTCATTTAAAAAATATATCCTATTTTACAAAATGAGTAAGAAATAACTTATTTTCTAAAACTGTACTTTTAAAAGTCATTACAATTACGAAGGCTAACTTCAGTCTCAGTGTCAAGTAATAACCTGGCTTTTTAAAGAGCCAATATTTATCAACTTCCTTCACAGTCATCCTTAATTAACACACAATCTAAACAAATAAAGAATTTCTGCCATGAAAAAGTACCTAGTGCCAGCAACCAGAATGTCAGTCTCAAGCTACTCATATGTAGGAATTGTGGAACTGTGACTGGTTGACTGTCTACAGTGTAAAGAATTTAAATTCTATATTAGGTCAAGCCATCAAGTTAAAAGAGATATAGATATGCTCTCATTCTTTTTTTTGAGTTAGAGTCTTGCTCTGTCATCCAGGTTGGAGTGCCGTGGCATGCTCACGGCCATTGCAGCCTCAACCTGCTGGGCTCAGGCGATCCTTCCACTTCAGCATTCCAAGTAGGTGGAACTACAGACACACGCTACCACACTCAGTTTATTTTTTTATTTATGGTAGCGATGAAGTCTCACCAAGTTGCCCAGGCTGGTCCTGAACCCCTGAGTTTAGGCAATCCTCTCGCCTCGGCCTCCCAAAGTGCTGGGATTACAGGCTTGAGCCACTGCACCCGGCTATATTTTCTTACTACTTAACCTTACAATACTGAAAGCAAAAGTAGAAACAAACAACCTATTTGTTAACCAAATTATTTTTATTTTTCGGTTATACCATGAATAGTTTATGCCAACTTTTCAATAATTTACAGTATAGTCATAGATATTAGCACAAACAAGTCATCATTCTCACATGAAAATAAACATTTGCATTCAATGTAAAAATGACTTAAACAAGCTCTAAAATTTAATAAATCAGATAATAAAAACATTTTAAAGTCAGTTTAATAATTATTTTGACATGTCACTCAAATAATTTTAAAAGATGTAGAACCAGAAATATACACCCCCAACCTCCAAGAAAATTCTCTAGGAATTCCATTTGAAGAAGTTCGAGTACCACACATGCAAAAGGACAAAATTATAAATTATATATAACTTGCCCAAGGTGTGTTTGAAATAAATATCAGTATGCACATGAAATTCAATGTGATTTAATTTTTTAATGTACACTACATTATTTGGTAATATCTTAATTACTTGGAATAATAAAAGAATGAGTAAATTTCTAGATGACGGTTACACTTTCCCCCCATTATTCTTTTAAAACAAAAGGATGCAATACAATAATGTTGACTTTTTTTAAAAGTAGGTACGTGGACAATTTACTCCTGCACTAAATGACCCCCGATATTTCTGCTTTTAAATTACCTGATACATTATTTGTTATAGTTCCATTTCTTTCTTTGATTTCACCTCAGGGCTTGCTATTAGTGACCATGCCATAAGAGATAAGATAGACAAGTGGGATCTCATCAACCTGACAAGCTTCTGCAAAGCCAAAGAAACCATCAAGAGAGCAGGGAGAATGCCCAAAGACTGGGAAAAAATATTTGGCAACTGTATATCTCACAAAAGTCTAATATCTAGGATCTACAAGGAACTCAAATGTGCAAAAAGAAAAAAAACCCAGCTCCATTACAAAGTGGGCAAAAGATATGAATAGACACTTCTCAGAAGACATATGAGCAGCCGATGGATACATGAAAAAATGCTCAGCCTCATAATCATCAAAGAAATGCAAATTAAAACTAAACTGAGATACCACCTAACTCCAGTCAGGATGGCTATCATCAATAACTCAAAAATCAACAGATGTTGGAGAGGACGTGGGGAAAAGGGAACACTTCTTCACTGTTGGTGGGAGTGTAAACTAGTACAGTCTCTGGGGAAAACAGTGTGGCGATTCCTAAAAGATCTAAAAATCGACCTTCCATACAATCCCGCAATACCCCTATTGGGAATATAACTGGAAGAACTCAAATCACTCTATAAAAAAGATACCGGCACATGTATGTTTGCTGTAGCATTGTTCACAGTAGCAAGAACATGGAATCAACCATGCTGTCCATCAACAGAGGACTGGATTTAAAAAATGTGGTACATATACACGATGGAATATTACACAGCCATAAAGAAGAACAAAATCATGAACTTCATAGCAACCTGGATGGACTTAGAGTCTATAATACTGAGTGATTTTTCACAGAAACAAAGAACTAAATATCACACGTTCTCACTTATAAGTGGACCTTGAACAATTATCATAATACTATAAAAAAAGGATTGGCGGTAGTGGGAAACTGCCAGGAGGGGGGCGGGGAAGCAGGATTGGCAGTAGTGGTAGTCTGTCTGGGGAAGGGGGAACACCTCATCAATGAGGGTGCCTGCATAATGAACATTTGTGTATCTAACTCTGAATTATACCCCACATCTTTAAAATAAAAAATTTAAAAATTAAAACAAAAAATTACTTGAAATATATTTTTTATAGTTCCATTTCCTTCTTTGATTTCACCTGTCAGTTCTTGCTATTAGTGCACCTACAGTGAGCAGCATCTCCTGCTTCCAATTCTTGTTTCTTTCTATGAGGAAAAACAGACCTGTCAGTTTACCTGAATTGCTTATAACCTAGTACCATCACGTTGGTTAGATAAAAATTTTAATGATAGGCTGGCAGGAAATCACTATTCTCTGCCTATGTTTATTCCTAAAAGTATGATCAGCCAGTAAATCAGAGATAACTTCCACCACCTGTCTATAAATGAACTCCAAAATTTGGACTATATGCCAGAGTCACCTGTCCATAAGTAAGGGTTGATATATTTTTCCTAAGTGACCTAAGTGAGTAAACAGGGAATGGTTTCTAAATACCTAGGTAATTCATTGCAAACAACTGTCAATTCTAAGAACATTACAAACTCTTGAAGAACAAAATATGAAGTATAAGTGTAGTATGCCTGACAAGCTATCTATTTTGAAATTTCCCCCCAAAAACTGTACTCCACTAAATTCCAGGGCTAAAGAGAAGCACATTAATTGACCTGATTGATTCCCAAAATGATTTATACTTGGAATTGTATAAAGAGTTAAGCTTGGAATTTGGACACTAATGATAGAGTCCTGGTTGGGTCATTAACTGATTATCTTACCTTTGGCAAATAACATCCCTGAAGCGTAGGATGCCAATTGAAAAGTTGTGTGAGAAATAAGGGCAAGACACAAATGCCTGTATTCAAATTTTATAATAGAAAATGCAAATGAAATTCAATTAATGATTACCTGACCATCAACTTTCACTACTGCAAATTTTATTTATTTATTTTTTTTGTGTATGTATGTATTTATGTATTTATTTAGACAGGGTCTCACTCTATTGCCTAGGCTGGAGTGCAGAGACATGACAGTGGCTCACATAGCCTCAACCTCCTGGGCTCAAGCAAACTTTCTGCCTCAGCCCCCCCAACAGCTGGGACTGCAGGTATGCACTACCATGCCCAGCTAATGTTTGTGTTTTTTTTTTTTTTTTTTTACAGAAACAATGTCCCACTATGTTGCCCAGTCTGGTCTTGAACCTGAGCTCAAGTGATTCTCCTGCCTCTGCAACCAAAGTACTGGGATTACAGGTGTCAGCCACGGCACATGGCCACTATTGTGAATTTAAAAGGCATGTAATCTTTGGTCACATATTTAATTCAAAAGACCACTCACTGAGACCTTTTGCTCCTATTTTCTTAGCTCTATTCATCCTGTCTTACTTTCAAGCAAATTTGTTCAAAGATGAAGAGAAAAAAGGAGGACAAGTAGGAAAAGGAGAAAAAAATAGCAAGTGAAAACTGCAATTTTTAAAAATTTTGAATCGGAGTCTCACTCTGTCCCCGGGCTGGAATACAGTGGCACAATCATAGCTACCACAGCCTCGATCTGCTAGGCTCAGTTGATCCTTCTGCCTCAGTTTTCCAAGTAGCAGGAACCACAGGCACACACCACCATGCCCGGCTAAGTTTTTGATTTATTGTAGAGACGAGGTCTCATCATGTTGCCCAGGCTGGTCTCGAACCTCTGGGCTCAGGCAATCATTTCGCTTCTGCCTTCCAAAGTGCTGGGATTACAGGCGTGAGCCATGGTGCCCAGTCCCCACTAAGTCATGAGCAAGGGTATGTCTCTAAGGATGGACACAGTTTAACTAGAAGTCATTTAAGATCTATGATCGTAGTGTGACTTCCATAAACTAGAGCATCAATTATCCCTTGTCCTAGTACCATCATTTTAATAACAAATGCTACATAAACCAAAAAAAAAAGAAAGACAGGAGAAAAGATAAGTCCTTTCTAAAATTACAGTACAGGTGTAGATGCTAATAAGCTGTGATGATTATTTAATTAAATTCTCTTAAACTGTCATCTATTTTATCATCAAGTTCTCCATTTCAGTAGCAAAGTAAACACAACAAAAGCTTTGCACAGCAGCATTATGAAGTTTTCTGAGAAAAGGCATAAAGTAACTTTCATATACAACAAACACAGCTTGAATAATAAACTAAAAACACTTTATTTTATTCCCTTAATTAAATTTCAAAATAAGCATTCATTAAAAAGAAAATCAACATAAATAGCTGTGGAATATGTATGTTGGGAAATATATCATGATAAAATCTTTTGTGTAATATAGAGTGACAACCAGAAAACTTCATTCTTAATTTATCATATGGCCTTAACAAAACTTTAGAGCTGGAAAGACCTTCCAGATAATTAATATAAAATTTTATTCCATTTTATTTTATTTTGAATTGGCATCTCACTCTGTTGCCCAGGCTGGAGTGCAGTGGCAGTATCACAGTTCACCACAGCTTCCACCTCCTGAGCTCAATCAATTCTTCTGCTTCAACTTCCCAAGTAGCTAGGACTACAGGGGCCACCAGGCCTAGCTATTTTTTTATTTTTTGTAGAAACGAGGTCTTACTATGTTGCCTAGACTGGTCTTGAATTCGTAGGCTCAAGCAACCCTCCCACCTCGGTCTACCAAAGTATTGTGATTACAGGGGTGAGCCATGACACCTGGCAGATCATGAATATAAAATTTAAAACGTGGGTATTACATATAAACTGCCACTCCAAAAATTATGACAAGTAAAAGCAACAATAATCTTTATAAAAAAAGAAACAAAAACTTATTCATAACTTAAAAAGTCATGCATCTTTGGATCAAGGGTGATTCATAAGTAAACTTAACGTTAAATTAACATATTTTTTGTTTAATTGAAGTGAAAATCATATCCATATAGTTGACCATTTAAAAGATACAATTCAGTGGTATTTATCGTATTCACAATGTTATCTCTATCATCTGTCTCTAATTTCAAAACTTTTTCTTTATACCATAAACAACCCATACTCATTAAGGAACTACTCTCTATTTCCTCCTTCCTCCAATCCCTCCGAGCTCTAAATTGTTTTCTGTCTCTGGATTTGTTTATTCTGCATGCAGCATAAAAGGAATCATGCAAGCCTGGCAGTGGTGTGAGTCTGAAGTGCCAGCTCCTTGGGAGGCTGAGGAAGTTCAGGACAAGCCTGGGGCAATATAGGGAAACCCAGTTTTTTTTTTTAAAAGAAGGCTGGGCTCAGTGGCTCAGTCTGTAATCCCAGCAGTTTAGGAGGCCCAGACGAGTGGATTGCCTGAGGCTGTGGGTTTGAGACCAGTTCTGGCACCTTGGCAAGACCTTGTCCCTACAATTAATAAAAAAAATTAGCCAGGTGCGGTAGCGCTCACCTGTAGTTCCGGCTACTTGGAAGGCTGAAACAGAAGGATTGTCAGAGCTCAGCAGGTCGATGCTGGGGTGGCCGTGAGCGTGCCACTGCACGCCAGCCTGGGTGGCAGAGTGAGACTTTGACTCAAAAAAAAAAAAGAGGAACCATACAATATGTAAGTTGCAAAATTCAATGACTTCATATACTGCAAATGCATATAAGTACATTCTATACAAGATACACAATTATAGTGATATAATACCTAATTACCTTAAAGTGAATTAACAGATTATGGAAAATAGGCTTATTTTAAATAATCTTCCTACCTATTCTTTATATTAATGAGAATAACAAGAAGTCATAAAAAGTTTGACAGTATTCTCAGCTAAGTTATGACTTAATTTTGTATTAATTAACAACACTTCAAAAGGAAAACAGAATGAAGAAATGAAGGACTAACAAGTGGAATTTTGTGTCCTATATTGCATGTTAACAAGAATTTCTTACTTGAAAATTTAGCTTATTCTCAAATCACAACAGAAACAGTACAGGTGGTCATCAAGAGAATGGAAAAATTAACTGCATATTTATGTAATGCTATTCTGTAATCAAAAGAAACTATTCATATAAACAGAATAGATAAACCTGAAAAACATGTTGAGTAAAAGAAGCCTTATATGAAGAGAACATACTGTATAATTTTATTTACATAAATCCTGGAGCAGCCAAATATATAATGGAAAAGAATCAGAACATTTCATTGTTGCTTCTTCGAGTATGAGAGTGGGGCCTGACTCGGAAAGAGAATGAGGGAACTTTCTGGGCTATGAGTTATACAGATGTACATGACGATTAGTTAAAAACTCATTAAATGGTACATTTATGATTTGTGCATTTTCCATATGCATATGTACCTTTAAAAATGTAATCAAGCCAGGCTCGGTGGCTCAGCCTGTAATCCACGACTTTGGGAGGCTGAGGTGAGTGGATTGCCTGAGCCCGTGGGTTCGAGACCCGCCTGGGCAACTTGGCGAGACCTCATCTCTACAATAAATCAAAATTAGTTGGGCGTGGTAGCGCGTGCCTGTAGTTCCAGCTACTCGGAAGGCTGAGGCGGAAGGATCGCCGGAGCCCAGCAGGTCGAGGCTGCGGTGGCCGGGAGCGGCTACTGCACTTCAGTCTGGGTAACAGTGAGGCTCCAACTCAAAACAGACAAACAAACAAACAAAAAACGTAATCAAATCCTGAACTCTGGTTAACAGTATACATGCTGAAGTGTTTAGAGGTGAAGTATACTAATAGTTGCAACTTTAAAATCCATCCAAAAATAAGACAGCTTGATGGATAGGGAAAAAGGGTTAAAACCTACATGTTAAGAATTGCAGAATTGAGTAATATTGTCAAATTTTGTGTAAGTTTGGAAAATTTCAAGATAAAATGAAATATCAAACTGGCAGCAGATCTCTCAACAGCAATCTAGATGTTAGAAAACACTAAAGATATGTCTAAGTACAAACGAAGGGAAAATGATTTTCAACTTGGCATTCTACACTATCAATCAGGTATGATGTCCTAATAAAGACATCAGGCATGTAAGATCTTAGAAGGTTGATTTCTTACATAATGTTCCTTGGGAAAATATCTCAAGACTATTACCTAGCAAAATGAGCATAAAAAAATAAGAAAGAGGAAGGATACATAGGATCCAGCAAACAGTTGATTCAACCTAGGAGGGTGGTGAGGGGATGAGAGCTGTGCGTAGGACACAAGAATCCAAGAGAAAAACTTCTGACAGAAATAGAGACTGGATAATCTTGAGGATATATTGGTGTTACACAATAGAAAGACAATTAGAAATTTGTGTTGTATTCATGTCTGTAATCCCAGAAGGAAGCCAAGGTGGGAAGATTGCTTGAGCTCAGGAGTTCAAGACCAGCCTAGGCAGCACAGTGAGACCACATCTCTACAAAAAAAAAAAAAAAAAACAAAAACCGGTTGTGGTGGTGTGTGCCTGCACTCCTGGCCACTTGGGAAGCTGAGATGGAGATCACCTGAGCCCAGGAGGCGGAGACTGCAGGGAGCTATAATCATGCCACCACATTCCAGCTTGGGTGACAGGGTGAGATCCCTAATTAAAAAAAAATTAGAGGTAAATCCTGCTTCTAACGTATAACAAATACAATGTGACATGATTTTGACAAACTGAAGTATAAAAAAGAATCCATTTGATTTCTGGTTCTAGAAATATTGTCTTCAAGTGACTCATGTGTCCTAATAATAAAATAGTAGATAAGGGAACGATACATATATCCACTAGACTGATATTTATATGTATGCATTGTTTTGATTTTTAAAAAGCTATTCAAAACAACTTTCCAGCTCAACTCAAATGTGATGAAAGGAAAAAAACAACCCCACTAAAAAGTGGGCAAAGGACATGAACAAATACTTTTCAAAAGAAAATATACAAGCAGCCAACAGATACAGGAAAAAATGCTCAGCCTCACTAATCATCAGGGAAATGCAAATCAAAACTACAGCAAGATACCAACTAACTGCAGTAAGCATGGTAATCATTAATAAGTCAAGAAAACAACAGATGCTGGCACGGGTACAGAGAATAGGGTACACTTCTACACTGTTGGTGGGAGTACAAGCTAGTTCAACCTCTATGGAAAGCAGTGTGGTGATTCCTAATAGAACTAAAATTTGACCTTCTACACGATCCAGCAATCCCTCTCTTTGGAATATACCTGGAGGAACATAAATCGTTCTACAAAAAAGATACCTCCACATGCATTTCTATAAGACGTAGTATTCACAAAAGCAAAAAACGTGGAACCAATCCTACTGCTCATTTAAAGTGGACTGGATAAAGAAAATGTGGTGCACATACATGATGGAGTGTTACACAGCCATAAAGAAGAACAAAATAATGGACTTCACAGCAAATTGGATGGAGTTGGAGATCATCATACTTGGTTATCTATCAAAGAAACAAAAAACAGAATACCGTACGTTTTCACTCATAAGTGGGACCTGAACATTAATCGTATTAGCCTAGGGGAGAGATTGGCAGTTGCTGGGCACTGCCAGGGGAGGGTGGGGTGGGCAAGTATCATCACAAATGGTAGCTGGTCCTTTACCAGGGTAAGTGAGGGCCAACTGGAGGTCCAAACTTCACCTGCATGCAGCCTACTTGTGTAGTTAATTCTTACTTACACCCCACAGCTCTCTTAAAAAGTTCAAAAAGTTTATTTTATAAATATATTAAGTTTTACACTGGCTCAATTTTCTATTCCAATTTTCGAAATGTTCAGTTTGTCAAGCATATTGAACAATAAACATGAAAAGTGTTTGACTTCAAAAGATACAGAAATTAGCAAAATTACCAGAGTAAAAACACTTAAATCTGAGCAATTTTCTCAAACCAACTCGATTGTCATCAAAATGGCGTAAAAATTAGGTATGTTTGTATGTATTTGTTTATTTATGAGCTAGAGTCTCACTCTGTCACCCAGGCAGGAGCACAGTGGCATGATTACAGGAACCAAAACCTTGACCTGCTGGGTTTAGGCAAGCCTTCCACCTCAGCCTTTCTTTCTTTCTTTTTTTTTGAGTTGGAGTCTCACTCTGTCGCCCAGACTGGAGTGCAGTGGCACGCTCCCAGTCACTGCAGTCTCAACCTGCTGGGCTCTGGCGATCCTCCTGCCTCAGCCTTCCAAGTAGCTGGAACTACAGACACCCGCTACCACGCCTGGCTAATTTTTTGATTTATTGTAGAGATGAGGTCTCGCCAAGTTGCCCAGGCGGGTCTCGAACCCGCGGGCTCAGGCAATCCACTCACCTCGGCTTCCCAAAGCGTGGGATTACAGGCTGAGCCACAGAGCCCGGCCACCACCTCAGCCTTTCAAGTAGTTGAGACTTGTACCATGCCTGGCTAAATTTTTGATTTATTGTAGAGACAAGGTCTCACCATGTTGCCCAGGCTGGTCTGGAACTCCTAGGTACAGGCAATCCTCTTGCCTTGGGCTCCCAAAGTGCTGAGATAACAGGCGTGAGCCACCACACCTGGCATAAAATTAGGTTTTTAAAATGTCCTTCAAAACATATTTTTTCTGTGGTCATACCACCCTGAGTAGGCCAAAACTTAAAATCACAAAGATAACATTAAGTTCTGGTTGCCTGGCTCTGTGACAAGATCTCATGAGCTTTGAAGACAAATCTAGTTTCTCAGTCAGCAACAATATAGAATACAAATGAATAAGCCCAAGGAGGGTGCCAAACAGGTGGAGTGTGGTGTGGTGAATAAAGATAAGATAACTATTCACTGAGGATATTTATTACTTTTCCTCTTTTTAGAACTGAGCCCAGCAGGAGTCTTGGGTCTACAAAGAAAGTTTCCTATCCCAATCCACATTTTATTTTCTATTCTCTTGGGGGTAAGAAGGGGAGGGAACGGAAGAAGGGAGAGGTGACACTGATTTTGATGCACTTTTAGGATAACATCTCACTTGTATCTGGGACCAGCTGGATTTTCTCTTCCCAGACTATGCCCTTCCTATTTATATCCAGGAAAACAACAAAAAAGACAAAAATTATCTGGTAATCTGAAGACCCTGAAACAAAAAAATACAACGTAAAGATAAAAAGTCCCTTAGGAATGCACTCTTGTCACTAGCAAAAGATAAGAGATTATCTGTCTGATTTCTGTCATATCAAATGCCCACAGGAGCTTGCTCAAAAGGCACAAGCCAAGTATCTCTCCTTCCCCCATTCTTATAATCCCTGGAAGGAGAAAAGGAAAAGCAGAAATCTCTGCGAAAAGCTACCCAGGTGATTACTGGTGGACATATCCTAAACCACTGAGGTTGGACCAGATGACTTCTCACATTTCACACTAAGATTTGCATGGTGGCTCATGCCTGTACTACCAACACTTTGGGAGGCCAGGTTGGGAGAATCATTTGAGGCGAGTTCAAGACCAGCCTGGGCAACATGGTATGACCCTGGCTCTACAAAACATAAAATTTACAAATTTGCATTCATACGCTTTCTCACAGGAAAAAAAGAGAAAAACTATGGCATCCTTGGGTTTTGCACTGAAAAGACAGGAAATTCTTGATATGTGGAGATTACAGATTTAGGTTTAGATTTCACAAGCATCCCCCCAAATCAGAACATTTGGGATGAAGAGATTCTGTTGTGGAATTCACTTAGCTAATAAATATACCTAGCTGACAGCTCCAGAGCCACATCGCAAAATATTGTTTATGCACCTGTTCTTTTAAATCCTTTCTTTAGGGGAACACTGCTGAACCTCATTAAACAAGTATATTTCCATCTTCATCCAAGTATATCCCCCTTTCATGGCCTTTGTACTTTCTGTTCCTTCCACCCAGAACGTTCTTCCCTGGTATGTCTTATGACTTCTTCCTTTACTTCATATAGATGCTTGCTCAATGTTAAGAGTATGCCCTGACTACCTCATCTAAAATAGGCCCTATACCCCATTCCATCATTCTCTTACTTCTCAACCTGCTTTCTTATCATTGCAATAATTTCTGACTTTTTTTTGGCCCATCCACCAGAAAATAAGATCCACGAAGGCAAGGACTCTCTGTTTTATAAGCCAACACAGAGCATATAGTGAGTCTTAAATACATACTTGCTGAATGAATGCTGAGAGAATCCATCATGTTGTGATTAGTTAAGCACCATTCTTTAATTTAATGTAGATTGTTTGCAGTTTCCTTCACTCTTCAACAGTTAGTAGCAGGACTGGTACGAATGACAAATAACTGTAAAGGAGGTATTAATTTTACTCCCCAATTTCTGAGAAACTCTTTCACCTTTTTTGTTGACCCTTTCCTTACTATCATTTGGAGTTAAAAGGACTGATAATAGGAAATTAGATGAATACAGCTCAGCTCTTAAGCTCAGTTCACTGCAAATACTACTACAATAAGCCAAACTTACATACATGAAGGTTACCATGCCATACTAGGTAAACTTTCACTGGAAAAAAATTAGCTAAGAGAAAACAGTAATTTCTTTACTTGTTTCTAAATACCAAAAACCTTTATAGGTATCATCATGTTTCCTCCTTATAAAAACCCTAAAAAGGGGTTTCATTATCTTCATTTTATAGATGAAGAAACTGACAGAGAGAGGCTGGCCACAAAGGCTCATGCCTGTAATCCCAGCACTCTGGGAGGCCAAGGCAGGAGGATTGCTGGATCCCAGTAGTTCAAGAACAGCCTGGGAAACAAAGTGAGACCTTATCTCAAAAATAAAAAGAAGAAATAGACTGAAAGGTTATGTAACTTAACTTGCTCAAAACCATGTCAGTTGTAAAGTGGCAGAGCTGTGACTTGAAACCAGGTCTTTGAGTTTCCAAACGGGTACTTCTTTCCACTGAATGAGTGCTTCTCTATGTGTAGTCCAAGGACTACTGCAGATCCTTTCAAATAGTCCATGAGGTCCTTCCCTTTATATCATATCTGCGTTTGACCAAATTGTCTTCTTTTATTTCAACCAAAACCACTTATCAGCAAATGCAAAAGCAGTTATGAGAACCTACTATATTCTGAAAAGCCAGAATTAAGGAAATCTGCAAAATGTAAAACAATGCCATTTAAAAGAATTAAGTTATTTTACATAAAATATGCTGATATAGATATGCAATGAGTATCAGTCTTAATAAATGTTGCCCAAACTGGTAAAATATTAAATTTAATATTTTTTAAATGGCAATACTATTCAAATTGATCTACATATGTGACATAATCTTGGTCAAAATCCAAGCTGACTTCTTTGCAGAAATGATGCTAAACTATATAAGGCTATATAAGGGACCCAGAATTGCCCCCCCACCGAAAAACCCCAAACCAACCTGAAAAGGAAGAACAGATTGGAGGACTCACAAGTCCCAATTTCAAAATTTGCCACAAAACTGCATAATCAAACAGTGCAGTACTGGCATAAAGACAGACATATAAATTGATGCAACAGAATTGAGAGTCCAGAAATAACCATATTTTTTGGTCAACTGATTTTCAACCACAGTGCCAAGACAATTCAATGAGGGAAAGAATAGTCTTTTCAATAAATGGTGCTGATAACTCAAAATTCACATGTGAAAGAATCCATTTGGACCCCTACTTCATATAATCACCAAAATAAAAAAATAAATCACTCATTTTACATATTACTGAGAGTGTATCCTCCCCAAGTTGGTGGTCTATACTTTTACTTTTGATCCTCTCACATTCCTTTCCTATTGCTTTACAACACTTAATATTTTTGAACTGAAAGGTTTATGATCATACAGTAACCACAGTGCAATTTAACAATAATTTAAGAAGCATTTATATTACCCATTTCCCCAAAATTAGTTCTCATCTGCTGGTTTGAGGCTTGATATGTTGCTATAGGGGATAAAATCTTTTATTTCATCTTACAGATAATCAATAAGCTTAAAATATAAATATATAGTTGAATAATGCACAGCCTCTTGAAAAAAATCATTGCAACTGGGTAATGCGAAATATGACTGATATCAGATTCTTTCTAGTTTATACAGGAAGGAGTTAGAAAGTGAAAGAGCAGAGCCAGAAGTGATGCTTCATGCCTGTATTCCCAGCACTTTGGGAGGCTGAGGAGGGAGGCTCCCATGAGTCAGGAGTTTGAGACTAGCAAGATACCGTCTCTAAAAAAAAAAAAGAAAAGAAACAAAGAAGAAAGTGAAAGAGCAGCAAGACCTCATAGAAGAATGAGAGAATAACTGGCATTTAGGGAGAACAAGGCATACAAAGTGAAAACAAAAACTATAACTTGGACATGTTTGGGGCAGAGGTATTTCTATTGAGAACATATGTGAACACAACTTAGTAAACACAACACAAATGAACTGTATAAAATACATAAATGGGATTTTGCAAAGGACATTTGTTTGAAAACAGGTACTTTTTCCCCCAGTCCTATGTAGGAATACATACAGGTTGAGAACCTTAATCTGAAAATCCAAAATCCAAAATGCTCTAAAATCTGGTATTTCTGAGAACCAACATGATAGCAAATGGATATCTCCACATCTGACCTCATGTTATGAATCAGTAAAAACTTTGTTTTATGCACAAAATTATTAAAAATACTGTATAAAATTACCTTCAGACTATGAGTATAAGGTACATATGAAACATACATGAATTTCCTGCTTAAACTTTGGGTCCCATACCCAAGATATCTCATTATGCATATTTAAATATTCCAAAATCTGAAAAAAAATCAGTATGCTTCTGGTCCCAAGCATTTCAGGTCAAAGATACTCAACCTGTATATGTAGTGGATACTTTTTTTCTCCTTGACTTTCCAGTTTTTAAATAATTATAGATTCACAGGGAGTTGCATAAAATAGTACAGCAAGATCTCATGTACCCTTCACCCTATCCCCCAGTGATAACATTATATAAGTATAGTTCAATATTCAAGCCAGAAAATTGACACTGATATAATCCACAACCCTATTCAGATTTTACAACTTTTACATAGATTTATTTGTGTTTGTAATTCTATATAATTTTATCACACGTATACTATTGTAAGATACAGAGCTCTTTCGCCACCAAAACAATCCCTCTAAGTCACACCCATGCTGCTCTGTCTACAACCCCATCGCTAATGACTGGTTATCCGTTCTTCATCACTAGAATTTTGTCACTTTGAGAATATTATATGAATGGAATCATATGGTATGTAACCTCTTAAGATTTTTTTTCACTAGGCATACAGACACACCGTTTTCTTGCATTTTGTTTTATTGCACTTTGCAGATACTGCCTTTTTCACAAATTGAAGGTCTGTAGCAACCCTTCCAGCAGCATGTGCTCACTTTGCGTCTCTGTCATATTTTGGTAATTCATGCAATATTTCAAAATGTTAACTATTATGTCTGTTATGATGATCTGTGATTAGTGACTTTTGATATTACCATTGCAACTGTTTGGAGGCACCATTAATCTTGCCCACATAAGACAGCGAACTTAATTGATAAATGTGTGGAGGTGCTGCTCCACTGACTAGTCCATCTTTTCGCCCTCTCCTGGAGTCTTCTTATTTAGAAAGCAAAATAATATTGAAATTAGGTCAATTAATAACAATTACTTCTAAGCATTCAAGTGAAAGGAATAGCCACAAATCTCTCACTTTAAAACAAAGCTAAAAATGATTAAGTTTAGTGAGAAAGGCATGTCAAAAGCTGAGACAGGCTGAAAGCTAGGTCTCTTGCAGCAGTCAACTTGTGAATGCAAAAAAAAAAGTTCTTGAAGGAAATTAAACGTGCTACTTCAATGAACATCAGGATAAGAAAGTGAAATGGTCTTATTGCTTATATGGAGTTTCATATGTTTTTACTGTTTCACTGGCCTGATTAGAAGATCAAACTAGTCACAACATTCTCTTAGGCCAAAGCCTAATCCAGAGCATGGCCCTACCTCATTTCAATTTTGTGAAGACTAAGAGAAGTAAGGAAGTTGCAGAAGAAAATTCCGAAGTTAGCAGAGGTTGGTTCATGATGTTTAAGGAAAGACGCCATCTCATCACAAACATAAAAGTGCAGGATGAAGCTGATATAGAAGTTGCAGCAAGTAATACAGAAGATCTAACAAGATAAATGAGGAAGGTGGCTACACTATGCAACAGATTTTCAATGTAGATGAAACAGCCTTCCACTGGAAGATGATGCCAGCTAGGATTTTCATAGCTAGAGAAGAGAAGTCACATCTTGCTGCAAAGTTTCAAAAGACAGGCTGTGAAGTTCATAATTTTATCCTTCTTTATGGCTGTATAATATTCCAGTGGGAAACTGCGGGGGCAGGGGGACACACTTCATCAATAGGGAAACTTCAATAGGGATACTTGATCTCAAACCAGATGAAGTGGGAACCAAAGTGAGGCCCAAACTTTAACTGTACAGTGACCATTTGTATACCTAACCCTGAATTGTACCCCACATATTTAAAATAAAAACTAAAAAAAAAAAAAAAAAAGGCTGACTGTCTTGTAAGGGGCTGATGCAGCTGGTGACTTAGCCCCTGACAAGACAAAGCTCACTGAACATTCTGAAAATCCTAGGGCCTTTAAGAATTATGCTATATCTACTCTGCCTGTGCTTTAGAAATGGAATGCCAAAACCTAGATGACTGCACACCTGTTTATAGCATGATTTACTGTATCTATCTATCTATCTATATAGAGAGAGTGTGCGCATGCATGCTGGGCTCAGGTGATCCTTCCACCTCAGCCTTCCAAGTAGCTGCGACTACAGGCATGTGCCACCACACCCAGCTAATTAAAAAAAATTTGTTTATTGTAGAGACAAGGCCTCACCATGTTGCCCAGGCTGGTCTAGAACTCCCGAGCTCAGGCAATTCTCTCACCTCAGTTTACTGAATATTTTAAGCCCACCACTGAGACCTACTGCTCAGAAAAAAAACATTCCTTTCAAAATATTACTGCTCACTGACAACGCACCTTGCACTCAAGAGCTCTGATGAAGATGTAAAAAGAAATGAATGTCTTTTCACACCTGTCAATACAATGTGTTTTCTGCAGCCCACAGAATCAAGGAGTATTTTAGACTTTTAAGTCTTATTATTTAAGAAATACATTTTATAAGACTATACAGCTGCCACATATAGTGATTCCTCTGTTGGATCTGGGCAAAGTAATCTGAAAACCTCTGGAAAGGATTCATCATTCTAGATGTCATTAAAAACATTTGTGATTCGTGGAAGGAGGTCAAAACACCAACATTAACAGGAGTTTGGAGGAAGTGGATTCTATCCTTCATGGATGACTTTAAGGGGTTCAAACTTCAGTGGAGGAAGTAACTGCAGATGTGGTAGAAACAGCAAGAGAACTAGAATTAGAAGTGGAGCCTTGAAGATGTTGACTGAATTGCTATAATCTCATGCACAAACTTGAAAGGATGAGGAGCTGCTTCTTAAGGATGAGCAAGAAAGTGATTTACTGAGATGGAATCTAATCTTGTGAGCATTGCTGAAATGACAACAAAGGATTTAGAAAATTACATAAACTTAGTTGATCAAGCAGTGGGAAGGATGGAAAGGATTGACTCCAATTTTGAGAGAAGTTCTACTGTGGGTAAAATGCTATCAAACAACATCTCATGCTACAGAGAAATCTTTCATAAAAGGAAAGTCAATGTGGCAAATTTTACTGTTGTCTTATTTTAAGAAATTGCCACAGCCACCCCAACCTTCAGCAACCACCACCTTGAACAGTCAGCAGCCATTAACAACGAGGCAAGACATTCCACTAGCAAGAGTACAACTCACTAAAGACTCAGATAATCATTAGCATATTTTAGCAATATTTTAAAACTAAGATATACATTATTTTTGAAGACATAATGCTATTGCACAGTTAATAGACCACATTATTCCTGACCCTAGTAGATACGGAAAAAACAAAAAAAAATACAAACTTTAACTGTACAGTGATCATTTGTATACCTAACCCTGAATTGTACCCAACATATTTAAAATAAAAATATGTGGGATTTGCTTTATTGTGTTTATCTAGAACTGAATTCACAGAATCTCTAAGGTATGCCTGACTTTATTTGTGATCAATTCTAGTTGCTGTATCAATACACTCATGTGCCACATAACATTTCAGTCAATGATGGACACATATATGACAGTCCATAAGATTATAATGGCAGTGAAAAATTCCTATTGCCTAGTGACATCATAGCCATTGTAACACATCACATTACTCACACGCTTGTGATGATGCGGGTGTAAACAAATCTACATAATACTAGATAATGACTGTAGCACTTGTTCATGCATTTACTAGAATATTTATCATTAATTTAGAGTGTGCTCCTTCTACTTATTTTTTTAGAAAAGTTAACTTGAAACAGCTGGAGAAGTATTCCAGAAGGCATGATAGACACAGAGATGACAGAACTGTAAGTGTTATTGCCCCCGAGGACCTTCTAGTGAGACAAGAGGTAAAGGCAGAAGGCAGTAATACTGATGATAGGCCAAGGCTAATGTGTGTCTTTGACACAAAAGTTCAAAAAATAAAGTTTTAAATAGAAAAATGCTTATAGAAAAATTTTATTAGAAAAAATATTTTTGTCTAGTTGTATAACACATTTGTGTTCTAGGCTAAGTGTTATTATGAAAGAATCAGCAGGTTTTAAAAAATTTAAGATTTTATAAAGCAAAAAGGTACAGCAAGCTAAGGTTAATTTTTTACTGAAGAAAAATATCTTATAAATTTAGTGAAACCTAAGTGTACAGTGTTTATAAAATCTACAGTAGTATATAGTAATGTCCTAGGCCTTCACAATCACTTGTTTACTGGATTATCTACAGTAACTTCTAGTTCTTCAAGCTATATTCAGGGTAAGCTCCCTATACAGGTATATCATTTTTAAACTATATATAAATATATATATAAATATATATATATTTTCCTGCCCTTAAAGAAACAGGGTCTAGTTTTGACACTCAACCTAGAGTCCAGTGGTGTTATCATGGCTCACTGTAGCCCCAAACTTCCGGGATTAAATGATAGTCCTGCCTCAGTCTCCTGAGTAGCTGGGTCTACAGGTGCATGCCACTGTGCTAGCTAATTTTTATGTATTTATTTTTGGTAGAGATGGGGTCCCACGTCATTGCCCAGGATTAAAATGAGGGCCTACTAAATTGAGGGCCTACTAAATTGAGGGCCTAAGTCTCATTTAAGATGTTGCTTTGCATACATGAATAGATATTTTACATTACATTACAACATCAAGTTTTGTTTTTTTTTAAAATTCCCTCCCCAGTGAGGTCCCAGGTAGCAAGGTACATCTGCGATTAGTTAAAACTTCTATCTCAGACTATAAGGAGATATTTTACTCCAGTTATAGAACTTTTTTCATCCAAAAGACAAATTAGTGAAGTTAATTGTACAAGTAGCCCAAAAAGTAATTTATATTTGCCATTATTCAAACTAATGTTGGGAGAGGTAAAATTGGATAAGATGATATCAAATTATTGCCTTATAAGAAGAGTCAAGAATAAAAACAAATACAGTTTATTTTCTCTGCTTAAATTCTTTTGGAGAGCAATCAGTTATAGGGAGCTGTAGATGAAAATATAATTCAAGCAGGCATCATTTATACATGCTGTGCAATCTATTTATGAAATAAAAAGGCTCTAAAACCATAAAATTTGCCTAGAGAAGTTTACAGGAGGAATTAAGGAAAAACTCACAAATCTAAATTTCACAAAGCAAAGAGCGAACAACTAAGATCATAAAGTGTAGGCTTTCAAAATTCTCAGAAAAAGATTTACATTAACAGGTGTGTGTGGGGGCTAGGAACAAGTAAGAAGAGCCAAAATATTTAAAGATAATATCTGGAAATAAAAACCAAATTGCTGGAAAATAAGGTAGAGAACTAGCTTTGATCCAGGATTTAGTAACTTATCTCTATTTCAACCCTCAGCTAATAACTAATTGAATTAAATTCTGGAAATGATACACATTCATGCGCATACTAACATCTTATCAAGATAAGCAAATTTGTTTGATTATATAATACTTTCTTATTTGAGAGGCAAAGTTAGTTTGACAAAATTTTCTTTAAATATGTAATCTGATTTTCTGCACATGTCCATATTACTAGTAAACATTATGGGAAGTCCTAGGGATTAAGTAAAAGATGATCAAATTTTTAAAAAAGATTAGTATTATAGTGCAAAAAAGCTAAAACACTCCCTTCTCTTGACAACAGCCATCTCAGTTTAGTTCTCTTAAGTTGTAAGTAATAAATTATTATCTCTACATGCAAGTGTGACTATAAAGACAATATTGAGTCTGTGGTTTGGTGCTGCAGGAGCCAGTTGAAAATTTGTCATTCATTACCACATACTTCCTCGATATCGGGACTGTCCAATATATTTACAATAGATCATGAAAAGTATGAACAGTGACATTTTCTAATTCAAATAGTAACAACATATTACAAACCCATCAAGCCTTAAGTGTTTATTATTGTAACATTTCCACAAATGGAAAAAATAAAACTCTTAATCAATTTTCAATGCTTTATTTCTGAGGAATTAAAACTTAACATGAACTCGAATATACTGTAATAAGGTATTCTAAAGTGCCAGTTTAAAAAAAAAATCCCCAAAACAACTCATTACTTGCAAGGTATGGCAATGTATGTCTTCTGCAAAATATTTGATAAAGGTCATTTCAATATTATATAATTTTCTTCTGTTGGTGCCATATAAGGAATGCTTGGAGGAGCACCCAGTTGTACTGGGATCAATAACTTGAGAGGCCAGTTGTAACACCGATCTCAGCTCATTTTAGCATAAAGTCCAACTTCCTTGAACCCAGACTGGACATTACTGTCAAAAGGACTTCATAATAAAACTGTTTTCACGCTAATCTTAAATTTGTTTAACTGTACAAACTCCAAGGACACTATTAAGTGTGAAGACTCAATATAGTTTCAAAGGTGCCTGGTAAGAGAAATGAATAGTGCCTGGCATGTTGATACACAGAAACGAAAGACTTGAGTATTGAATGAAAAAGAACAGCAACAAAACTATAGTCATCATATGGTCATATGAATTCAAATGACTTGCTTAATCATAACTCTATATTAAAGAGTTCAAATGTCACCTGGTGGCACAATGAATATGGACAGTAAACATATAACCTAGATATTGAAACACACATCAGCTAGGTAAAAATTTAAAGCTATTATTACAAGAGTTTACCACTTCAACATGGAGGCATTAATTTTTATCCCAATAACCCATTTGAAATAAATTCCACAAACAACTGCATTTTAATTCAAAAACAAAAAAAACAAGCAAACAAAAAACTTCCACAAGCTAAAGAACTCTTCTGTACCCAATGACCAATTTTCTATGGACAATTTGCTTCAAAAATGACTAGCTGCAAACTACTTAAATCACTATATAAATTAATACTCCCATGGTATTCCTCAATAACAGAATGTGTTCTGAAGTTGCAACAATACCCTGTGTATATGAACAACAAACTCATTCTCTACATATGCATGAAAATTACATTAGTTATCAATTAATTGCACAAACTGAGTGACAGGCATAATGCCAGAGGCTTTACATACTTTAATTCTCTCAACTCCATAAGCAAAGCATTAACATCTTCATTTTAGAGATGAGGAAACTGAACTAAGGTTCATACTGGCGTTCAAAAGTCAGTAAGAGAATTTAGAAGACTCATATTTTCAACAGCCCTTTCTATATACGAATCATGTGAGATCGGAAAGCATTAATTGTATAATTTACCAATTAACCAACAAATTTTGGAAAATACTATGCTGGTGATGTATGCTATGGCAACTTTGTAGGGATTTATCTTCCAAGGCTATAGTATTTGTGTGTATTTGTGTGTGTGTGAAGAGTTCTCACTATGTTACCCAGGCTGCCCTTGAACTCTGACTCAAAAGATCTTCCTGTCTCATACTCCTGAGTAACAGGGGCGATAGGAGCATGCTATCATGTCCTGCAATTTTCACTTTTTATTTTAACACATACCCAAACTTCATCCAGGTCTTGAACCTATGGATCCTTATCAATTATCTATCTAGGTGTATTACTTATGGACTATGGAAGATCATTAAGTCAGCAGCAGTCTTCTCAAACCCTGAAGAAAAGGTCTAACACTTAGTCATAGACCAGATATTTTTTTCAGAACCCCAAGTTTATTCTGGTTACAAGTAAGCTTCAGAAACAGGCCTAGAATTTTATCTCTGATTACAGGCATATCTACTACAGACTATAGAATCCATTATTTAAAGACATATTCTCCCAGACAAAAAAGCAAAGCATGGTATTCCAAAAGACAGTATTCTTTATCAAAATGTGATGATGAAATTATAACAGAATGCTGTAAAATACAGCCAAATATGTCAAATTTTTAACATGGAGGTGTGCCCAATTACTTGTCATACTATAGAGGATCTTGTTTCAAATATTATAAATGAGTGGTCTTCCAGTTTGACTGTAACCATATTTTCATTACTTAAAAGTTCTTGTAATCAATGACATTTCAGTTAAAAGCAGAGTTTCTTCTAAGTCGTAATTTGGCAAACTATATCCTTGGAGATAGTATATGTATTTTTGGAAAATTTTATTAGAAAAATCGTTTGCTATTTACCAGTCCTTACTGTTTTGGAAAGTACTTCTTCACCTTTCACTTACTTAGTTGACTTGCTATATATCGCAGGACAATTATACGTGAGGCATGATACCTTAAATAAATTAAGTTTCTTTATAAAAACAAACTAAAAGAACAGAGGCACCCTCTGCACCTAATAACAACAAATAAACAAAAACGGTGCAAAACTTCAAACACAGGAATTTTGGGGGCGGCCTAAGGCTCAAGCATAAAAACGTGTGTAAATCTGATCCCCGGGAACCGTGGCACTGACAGTCATTCAACTTTCCTTTTAATATTCTCATTGCGCTTTCTGTGGTAGTGCAGGCAAAAATGTACCTATATCTCCCAAACGGTCGGAGTTGAAAATCCTCCTGGGGCACGGACGGGGGCTGCGGCCGTGAGGCGGGCCAGGGAGCTCGGGGCACAGGCGCCAGCCACCCAAGACAGCAGAACCATGCACGGCACCCGCTCCCGGCAGGCCCGCTGTGGTTGGTTCCCCAGTCCCTGGGGCTGCAAGAGCCGCTGTAGCAGCAGCAGCAGCAGCCATGGCAGGGACTCGGCAACCTTTCCCCTGCCTCCTCCGCTAGGCCTCGAGGGGTTTGCTTTTCACATGGCCCCCGGGGGAGGGGCGGTGGGCACAAGGTAGTGGCTGCAGCCACAGCAGCGGGCCAGGCGAGCCCAGCTTCCTCGGAACCCGACCTACTGGCGGGCTGGCAGCAGCGGGACGTCGGCGGGTCACCGGCTGGGGCGACGACGGCTCGCGGGGGAAGGCCACCTTCTCACACACTACATCTCTCCCCTGCCTGTCTCCTTCTCCGTTAGCGCTACCGGTTGGCGGGCGGGGGAGGGGAGCGAGGCGCGTTATTCCCGGGGAGCTGGCGGGGGGAGGGGAGGGCATCTCTTACCCGCGTTACTGAGGAGGAGGAGGCGGCTGGAGCACGGCGCGGCGGGGCGACGGCAGGGCTGGGTGGGTGCAAGTAAGAGTCTTACGAAAGGGAATTAACCCCATCACCAGCCCGGACACCGGCACCAGCGGCAGCCGCGGCTGGCAGAATCCCGCCCCTTCCCACCACGCACTAGCCCCGCCTTTTCGTTCTCTTTCAGGGGCAGCCTACTGATGATAGGCTGTACGTCCACGGAGTGACGTGGGTCTCACCCAATCACGCTTTAGAAAACTTCCTCTTCTCCACCCCTTTATCTCCTCCCGGGCCGCGGGAGAGTCGTGCCAAGTCTTTCTCCACCCTCAAGGGTAAAAGAACCAATCCGTGGTAAGTAACCGCCCTTGAAGGACGTAAAAGCCAGCCAATGGTCAAACTAGGAGGACAGCCATTTTGCCCACTTGTAAAAGAGCCACCTTTTCCCACGAGTTGGAGCCTGAGGTGGGGGAGTTTCGGGAGTTTTCACGGACCGGAGGCATCTAAAGGACAACCATATGGCTTCAGGAACTATTTATAGTGCTATGTAGAGGTAAAGGAAATTTTTCATCCTCCATGTGGGGCGAAGTGGGGCATGCTGCCTAATGGTTTGGCTCCTCCCCTTAGCGGTAACGGGTTCTCAGCCGAACACCTGATTTCTCCAGCCTGAGTGGTGGAGGGCGGGGCGGTTGCTCTTTTCGGCTCGGAGCGGCCTACAATTCCCAACGTGCTTTGCCACCACCCAGACTCTTTTATCCGTTTACGTCTTGCCGCGCCTGACGGGAATTGTAGTTCCTGAGAGGTAACCATGCCGCTTGCTAGGCCAATGAGAAGGCACAAAGTTTTGAATGATTTAGGTTTGTGGCGGGGAACGAGTTGTCCACAGGGCGGTAGTGAGACCGTTTCACGACCCTAACAGGAGAGAAGAGATAGAAGCGTGGCCAGAAGAGTTTTCTTGGAACTCCATAGGGGTTTTAGATTGCTAGTATGTATTTGAACTCTGTTACTTTCAGGCCGTGCCTTTGAACGTCACTTCCGTTTAGAGGCCAACACATCCCAAACTTGTGGCGGGAGTTGGAGATTCTGCAGCGAATACACCAGGTGTGCCTGTCCGGGAGTGGCGTGGCTGGCAAGTCGCTAGTTTCTTGCGTGGGAGATAGAAGTTGGACGGAATTTAATGACATTTTAAGAAAGAGTCGATGACGGATGAGGGTCATTCTCAGGCCCTTAATGCCGTTCTCCACCCTTAATCTTCAACCCCCGAGTCCCATTTTTCTTATGTTTTGGCCTGCTTGCCACTAGATCGCACCTATATATTTCTGGAGCGTGCCTCTACTGCCTTTACACCTTATGCGTGAAGTCTGGCTTCAGAGCATCAGTTTGACCAAAAAGAACGGGCTCGAAAGTTCTGAACTAACTCCTCCCACTTTTACAACCTCACTTATTAAAGTCGGCTTTGAAGAAGGAAAGTCGCAGAAGGACTCAGGATAGATAATCAAGAATGATCCCATCACCATTCGTTCTTAGAGTAACGAATCCCTTAAACAAGTGGCGATAGGTGTGCCCACAATCATACATCTATGAGTAAAGGCATCGTTAAAAACACTTTGGAACCCACAGCCCAATAAGCTTAGCACATTAGGCCCCAGTTTATTCCCCCATTCGGGATGCAAGGTTGCCTACATACGGTATTGGATGTTCCATTTGAGGTCTTCGGGGAAACTGATTGAGTAAAGGAGATGCAGAAGTTACAGAAAAGGCTTTTCTCTCCTCAGCCTGATGCCCTTTATTCTTAAACTCTTTCCCCCATCTTTGTGACTGAGACTTTCTCAGATAAAATTCTAACTCAGTTTGCTTCATGAGTTTACCAAGACTTACAAATCCTCTTGTAAGTGTTTATTGAGCACTTACACTGTAATGTATTGGGCGTTATACCAGACTTTAGGGGTAGAGCAGTGACAGAAAAAGACGAGCTCCTTGTCTGTAAGTCGTGAGAAAAAGAGAGGCTAAACAAAATTAATGGTAATGTTATTTGTTTCTTTAATCTCTAAATTTGGTCATCTTCCTTAATTATATTTTGTGTATTTATTTGGTCTCCTCTTTCCATTCTACCTTTGAATTGAAATAATGATATTTTTCTCTTTCCGTTATTTTTACTGAAACACTGAGGTCTGTGTTCAGTACTCATGCACGGTGTCATATACACCAAGTGGATGATAAATTTTATAGTATAATCCTTCTACATATAGGAATGTAACCATCCTTTCAGGCTCACGGTTTCACAGAGCTACCAGGCAAAGTGTTGTGTCTTAATTGTTAATGCAATTGGATATTCAGTGATAATTTGGCAATGTAGTCTTCTATAGATGCTTAGTTTTTTTGTTTTATTTTTTGTCGTGAGCTCTTCCTCTGTAAATCAAGTCAATAAACAGAATGATGGTCATCATTTTATTGTTTCATGTGAGCCAGGAGTGATGCTTGTGTGATAAGTACATTTGTCTTGCAACATTCTGAAAGTCTGAAATTTTATAGTTGAGGAAGTTGGGGCTCAGTGAAGTTAAATAAGACATTAAGACCTGAGACCCCTAATTAATAAATTTTGTAGTTACAATTCATATTCAAGTCTGTCTGATTCCTAAACTCTTAACCACCATTCATCCTGCCTCTTGAGTATTTATTAGTCCTTCAATATATGTCAGACACACAATAATAGAGAAACATATAATTCCATCCCAGGATTCTCAAACCAATAGTGGCAATCACTTCCTCTTTTTTTTTTTTTTGAGTAGGAGTCTCACTCTGTCGCCCAGGCTGGAGTACAGTATCACGCTCAAGACCACCGCAGCCTCGACCTGCTGGGCTCCGGCGATCCTTCCAAGTAGCTGGAACTACAGGCGTGCGCTACCACGCCCGGCTAATTTTTTTTTGATTTATTGTAGAGATGAGGTCTCACCAAGTTGCCCAGGCGGGTCTCGAACCCACGGGCTCAGGCAATCCACTCACCCCAGCCTCCCAAAGCGCTGGATTACAGACTGAGCCACCGAGCTCCGCGACTACATGTTTTAGATACCTCATGTAAGTGGAAGCATGCAATATGGTATTTGACTTTTTATGGCTAGCTTATTTTACTTAGCATGATGTCTTCAAGGTTCATCTATATAGTAGCATATGATAGCACTTCCTTTTTTATAGATTAAATCCATTGTATGTATATACCACATTTTCTTTATTCACTCATCTGCTGAAGGACATTTAGGTTGCTTTCACCTGTTGACTTTTGTGAATAATGCTGCAGTGAACATGCGAGTGAGTGTAAATACCTTTTCCAAATCCTTTTTTTTTTGAGTTGGAGTCTCACTCTGCTTCCCAGGCTGGAGTGCAGTGGCATGTTCACGGCCACTGCAACCTCAACCGGCTGGGCTCAGGTGATCCTTCCACCTCAGCCTTCCAAAGTAGCTGAAACTACAGGCATGCACTGCCACACCTGGCTAATTTTTTGATTTATTGTAGAGATGAGGTCTCATCAGGTTGCCGAGGCTGGTTTTGATCTCCTGGGCTCAGGCAATCCTCTCCTCCACCTCCCAAAATGCTGGAATTACAGGCATGAGCCACCTCGTCCAGCAAAATCCTGTTTTTCAGTTCTTTTGGATATATACTCAGAAGTGGAATTGCTGAATTAATGACTTTTTTTTTTTTTTTTGAGTTGGAGTCCCACTCTGTCACCCAGACTGGAGTGCAGTGGCTGCTCCCGGCCACTGCAGCCTCGACATGCTGGGCTCCAGCGATCCTTCCGCCTCAGCCTTCTAAGTAGCCGGAATTACAGGCATGCGCTACCACGGCTGGCTGATTTTTTGATTTATTGTAGAGATGAGGTCTCACTGCCCAGGCGGGTCTTGAACCCGCGGGCTCAGGCAATCCACTCACCTCAGCCTCCCAAAGGCGCGAGATTACAGGCTGATCCACCGTGCCCGGCTAAATTAATGACATTTTTAGCCAATGCTATCATGAGTGCTCTCTTTGTATGCTTGCCTCATTAATCTTGACTCTAAGTTCATAGAGGTATGATTATTTAGCCACAAATATGCTGTAATTTCTAAATTGCTCATCAGGAATGATGTGCCCATTTTCTTTCCTATTAACAATGTTCGAGAGCACCCATTTTCCATCTTTTACTCCCATCTGATCCAAATGCAGATGGTTCATTAATTTGTATTGAGTTGAATTCTATTGATGTTGAACATCTTTTATATGTACATTGTCCTCTGGTGTTTAGTTTCTCTTGAGTAGCCTTATGCTATCTATCATTGTCTCTTAATAATTTTTAAGCAAATTACTTTGTAGGCTATTGACTCTTTGTCACATTTCACAAATCTTTGCTCCTATTTTGAGATATCTCTTTGAAAAATTTAATACTTTTTTGCTACGAAATAATATTTTAAATTTAGTGTTCAAATCTATCTTTTTTATAGTTTGTTGTTTATTGAGTTGGAATTCTCACTCTGTCACCCAGACTGGAATGTAGTGGCATGCTTACCACCACTGCAGCCTTGATCTGGGGCTCAGGCTATCCTTCTGCCTCAGTCACCCAAGTAGCTGGAACTACAGGTGTGTGCCACCATGCCCAGCTAATTTTTAAAAATTTATTGTGGAGACAAGGTTTCGCCAAATTGCCTGAGCTCAGGCGGTCCACTTGCTTCCACCTCTCAAAGTGCTGTGATTATAGGTGTGAGCGACAGTGCCTGGCCTATAGTTTGTCATTTATTTGTGATGCTTAGAAATGCTTTCTATACCCCAGATTAAAAAATATAATTATATAATTTTAAAACATTTTTGCATTTTATAATTTATTTGTAATTTTCTTTGGTATAAAGAACAAATTAAGAATTCATCTTTTTTTAAAGCTAATTCCAACACCATTTATTGAATAATCCATCTTTCCCCACCCACTAATTTAAAATGTTATTTTTATCATGTTCACAATTCTCAGATACACTTGATTCTTTTTGGACACGGTTCTCTTTCATTGTTCTATCTTTTGTTTTTGACCTGTTATACCCATTATTATAATAGCTGTAACTTTATAATATGTTTTATTTTTTATTTTTTTTTGAGTTGGAGCCTCACTCTGTCGCCCAGACTGGAGTGCAGTGGCACGCTCCCGGCCACCGCAGCCTCGCCTTACTGGGCTCTAGCGATTTTTCCACCTCAGCCTTCCAAGTAGTTGGAACTACAGGTGTGTGCTACCACGCACGGCTAATATTTGATTTATTGTAGAGGCGAGGTCTCGCCAAGTTGCCCAGGCGGGTCTCGAACCTGCGGGCTCAGGCAATCCACTTGCCTGGGCCTCCCAAAATGCTGGGATTACAGACTGAGCCACCGAGCCTGACCTATAATATGTTTTTATACCTAACAGGTAAAGTGTGCTCCCCCCTCTTCTTTTTTAGACATTTTCTTGTCATTCTTAACTTGTCTTGTAATGTATTAGATGAATTTTGTCAAGTTTAAAATAAATGCTTGCACTTTAACAGTTTAACTGAATTCAAGTTTGACATTTATATAGATACTGAATAAAACATTTTTGTTAAATTTTAGAGTTGTGGGGTACACGTGAGGATTTACTACATAAGTAAATTGCATGAAGGGGAGGTTTGGGCTTCTAGTGAACCCTCTCTTCTCCTAGTGGTGGACATGGTACTCAATGGATGGTATGTTCCCCTTATCTCCCTCCCTTTCTCCTTCCTTTAGCAGTGCCCAGCAATTGTTGTTCCCTCCTTTTGTGCTTGTGTGCCCAATATTTAGGGACCACTTGTGAGTGAGAACAAATATTTCTTTTTTTTTTTTTTTTTTGAGTCGGAGTCTCACTCTATTGCCCAGACTGGAGTGCAGTGGCCGCTCCCGGCCACCGCAGCCTCGACCTGCTGGGCTCCGGCGATCCTTCCACCTCAGCCTTCCAAGTAGCCGGAATTACAGGCACGTGCTACCATGCCCGGCTAATTTTTGATTTATTGTGGAGATGAGGTCTCGCCAAGTTGCCCAGGCGGGTCTCGAACCCGCGGGCTCAGGCAATCCACTCACCTCAGCCTCCCAAGGTGCGGGATTACAGGCTGAGCCACCGAGCCCGGCATGATTTTTTGATTTATTGTACAGATGAGGTCTCGCTGCCCGGGTCTCGAACCCGCAGGCTCAGGCAATCCACTCACCTCAGCCTCCCAAAGGCGCAGGTTTACAGGCTGAGCCACCGAGCCCGGCATGATTTTTTGATTTATTGTACAGATGAGTTCTCACTGCCCAGACGGGTCTCGAACCCATGGGCTCAGGCAATCCACTCACCTCAGTCTCCCAAAGGCGCGGGATTACAGGCTGAGCCACCCAGCCCGGCTAGAACAAATATTTCATTTCATATTAGCAATACAAAGTTTTTCATAGGTATCATCAAGCCTCAATGGGTCATTCTGTGTTTTGTTAAAACATGTTTTTATTACAGATCAAAATAGTTAACAATTTAAGAGTGCATCTTATTTCTAAATTATGTAATCAGCTTTTTTTATACAGAAGCTTCCATTTTATAGGTGACTTCCAGTAGAACCTGATTACTTCTAAATGCTTATCTCTACCTTTTAAACTACTTATTCTACTGAACTTCACAGTCTTCTTTAGCTACTCTGGATTCAGTATATCTCAAATCTTAGTCCATAATGTTTACTCCTAAATCTATTACTATTCTCTGTATTCTTCATCTATTTTGTTTAAAAAGTATGTACTGAGCATCTACTAAGAGAGGTTCTGCATAATCCAGAGGATGGGCTCCAGTCTGTCTAGATTTGATTCCTGGTTGGGCCACGTACTTATTTTGTGATGTTAGGCAGATGAGTTGACCATCTGTGTCTCAGTTTATCTGTAAAATTGAGGTAATATGAGTACCTATTTCAGAGACTTTTGTCAGGATTAAGTGACTTAATATATATAAAACACTTAAAATAGTGTCTGGCACATAATAAATGTGTGTTCCCTTTTTATTAATATTTTTATTTCTGTTAGCCAGGCTGATGTTAGATTCTAGAGTGCCGAAATAAAATAACAATAAACGAGATATTCTTTGTTCCCTGACTTATGAATGCATCCTAATATCTAAAATTCTAATATTCTAAGATTCAAGTTAACAGATAATAATAATTGCGTATTACAGTAAGTACTTTAAGAAAACTAACTGATACTGAGGAAAATGTAGGGAAATCCAATTTGGGCTATTGCAGTATTCCTGTTGAGCAGTGAAGATGGCTTGGGAAAGATGATAGCAATGGAACCGGGGGGAAAATTGATGGATTTGAGATATATTTCGGGAATAATGTGTAATGAATGGATTCAACTTGGTGATTTAGGGAAAGGGAACAATCGTAATGAAACCCAGTTTGAGTAACGTGCATGGTTGTACTATATAGTGAGAGACTGTGCAGGGAGCCCACAAGTTTGGTAAAGAAATCAAGACATTAGTTTTGGATATTTAATCTAGAAATGTCTATAAGGCATCCAAAATGTCAGGTAGGTAATTAGATATAGGTCTGAAACCAAGAGATTATGAATTTAATTACCTGGACTACTTGTGGTAGACTTCTAAAAGGTTATCCCTACGCTTACATCCATTCTTCTAAACTTATGACAAGTAATTTTTGGAAAATAGCATCCTGATTACACTAAAGGAATGGCTTCCAATTCTTTACAGAATAAGGTTCAAACTGTTTTAGCATGGCATGGAAGACCTCCCTCACCTGGCCTGTTTTTACTTCTTTACTATTTGTCATAGGCACCTTTTACCTTCATGATACTAAGCTACTTAAGGTTTTCCAAAACTTTGTGCTTTTGCAAATATGATTTCTTTCTCCCTAGAATATCCTTATCTTGATTCTCCGTCTGCAAACTCCATAATTCAAGTTTCAGCTTAAGGGTTACATCAAGTATTTAAATAAGGTGTACTATGTACCAAGCATTTTTTTCTCTCGATTGAAGGCTTCATTGATTACTTTCTTCCTTGTAGTGTCAACATTCCCACTCGTGTACAGTACCTTATATATACTTGTTTCAAAGCACTTAGCGTATTATGTTGTGATTATTTGTTTATAGCTCTCATTTTCCTTCTCAGTTGGGCTTGGGGGTGAGGCTACAATGCCACAAATTCATCTTTGTATATCCAGTACCTTCTGCAATATCTGGCACTTCTTAACTTCTTAACATAATAGGCACTTCTTAACTGTCTGTTGTGAATGAGTGTTTTGGAGAGACAATCTTGCAGAATGGCAAAAATTCAGACCTTTAAATTAGACCAACCTGAGTTTCAGGGTTTGTATCACCATTGCCAACTGTTAAACCTTGTGTAAATTATTTAATGTCTTTGAACTTCAATTTTCTTGTCCTTAAAGTGAGGATAATAATACTTAACTTTGTGAGTTGTTTTGAGAATTACAAGAGATCTAAAGTTTCCTAGTGAAGTGTCTCACAGAAAGAGGTCACCCAATAAGTGACCTCTTTAATAAGATAAAATAATAATTATCTTATCATTATTCTGAAAACAGTTGCCTGTGGAGTGAAATGTTCTTGCTTTTAAAGTAACTGGCTATTAAATGTGGCAGTTTAAAAAGCCCCATAATAAGTAGGTGTTAGAATATTATATAATTATGTAACTTACTGAAATTGATCTATTATTTTATAATCAATTTTACTAATAAAATGGGATTTTAGTTTTTCAAATTTAGGTTGTAGTTTACTGATAACCTGTAAATATAAATTATATCAAGTATAAACATTTAAATGGAATATATTAAAATATGAAATAGGTTCATTCCCAAGCCCTCATCAAATCTGAAGAATTTTTGTGATTTAGTATATGACTGTTTATAATCACCTCAAAATATTTGAATAGAATAGTAGATTTCTTCATTTTGACTACCAATTCATAATCACTCTTTAGTTTCCATTCATAGTCACTCTCTAGTCCTGTGTGAGTATGGTTTCTGGAATTCATGTACTTTCTTTTTTTTTTTTGCTTGACCTGCTGGGCTCCAGCGATCCTTCAGCCTCAGACTTCCAAGTAGCTGGAACTACAGGCGCGCGCTAGCACGCCCAGCTAATTTTTGATTTATTGTAGAGATGACGTCTTGCCAAGTTGCCCAGGCGGGTCTTGAACCCATGGGCTCAGGCAATCCACTCACCTCAGCTTCCCAAAGCTCTGGGATTACAGGCTGAGCCACCAAGCCCGGCCTCATGTACTTTCAAGTAGGGATGTCCAGTAGACCTCCCATATTCACCACTTGTAGGAACTGAATTTATTCAAGCCAAATTTCCAATAAGAGCTTGGAATTACTTATATTATTACTTAATTACTTCCATCCTAACTTGTCTTAACTCTGGGGAGAAGTATTTAAGAGGTGACTACCTTCTAGTCCCCCTCTTCCACCTCTATCCAACCAGCTTCTATTAGCAGTGTGTCGGCATGGGGGGGGAATAAGGAGGAGTGAGTAATCAAATCTTGTTATTGTAGGTCCCCCGAGATAAGCCTAAGATATTTCATTTTTACATTTACTCGTTGTGTCTATGTAACAAAATTGCCGTAGTAATTAGGACCATTTACACTGACAGTTTTGACTAGAATAGATTTATAAAATTTAGTTATCTAGATTAACAGAATCTGCTTTTTAAGTATTTGATACCATGTATTAGGAAGAGTTTTCCATGTGTAGGACTGCTCTCTATCTTGGATCTTTCTAGGATATTCCTTGGAGCCCTAATTCATATTTGATAAACATCTCTCTAATCTTCATCGCTCTTCAGACTGTGCCCCTAATTCCTTTTTCTATTGCTTGAATTTGGCTTATGCTTTTATCTACCTAGAGTGACTCCTACATGTAAATGTGCAGCCCAGCTGACACATCATTATTAGTTTCTTAGCTCCTGGACTGTGTCTCCTGTGAACTTCATTTCCATACTGGTTCATCCAGGTACTCCTATGGCCACACCTCTGGACTCTGTAATTACAGTTTCCTTATCCTTTGAAGCTTTAATTTAACAGATAATATTGAATGCTTAGTGCCAGGCACTGTTCTGGGTACATGGAGTACACCAGTAAACAAAACACAAAAAATCTCTGCCCTCAGGAAGCTTATACCCTAGTGGAGAGAGGCAAACAACAAACAAAAAGCATAATAAGCAAGTAAATTGGCTGGGCACTGTGGCTCAAACCTGTAATCCTAGCACTTTGGGAGACTGAGGTGAGAGGATTGCCTGAACTCAGGGGTTTGAGACCAGCCTGGGCAACTTGGTGAAATCTCGGCTCTACAATAAATCAAAAAATAAGCTGGGTGTGGTAGTGCACACTTTAGTTCCAGCACTTGGAAGGCTGAGGCGGAAGGATCACCTGAGCCCCTCAGGTCGAGGCTGCAGTGGCTGTGAGTGTGCCACTGCACTGCAGCCTAGGTGAAAGAATAAGACTCTGACTCAAAATAAATAAATAAATAAATAAATAAATAAATAAATAAATAAATAAATAAAGTAAATTGTGTAATATTTTCCAAGATGATAGGTGCTATTACTTTGGAAAAACTCTCTCTCAACTGTGTTTTTCCTCTGCTCTCACATCACAACAATCATCAACATTGAACACTTCTGTGACCAAGATGTGTAGGGTTTTCCCCACACATGAGCAGCAGACACCAGCTGAATGTCTCCTTATTCAATTCTGATACTATCTACCATATATAGTGTCAGATCCCACAGGATGAGGGCTCGGTACCATATGATTGCCCTCCAGACATCAGTCACAAGAGCAGCCCTCCAGGATCTGACTGACCAGTTTTAAATTGGGGCTTCCCATGACACACTTCTTTGTGTTTGATTAGTTTGCTGGAGTGGCTCACAGAACTCAGGGAAACGCTAATGTTTATTGGTTTATTGCAAAGGATATGACAAGGAATAAAGATGAAGAGATGCCTAGGGTGAGGTATGAGGGAAGGGGTGTGGAGCTTCTGTGCCGTCCCTGGGCGTACAACCCTCCAGAAACCTCCACGTGTTTAGCTATCTGGAAACTCTGAACCCTATCCTTTTGGGGTTTTATGGAGGCTTCATCACATAGGCAAGATTGACAACTGTATAATGTTGTGATGTGACAAAAAGCACATGATCTAAACAAGCCAGTCCGGATTTTTCTTGACCTCTCTGTGCAGCATTTCTTCCTCTAGGGTATGGAACAAGACTCCGGAATGAAGGTTTTTTTGACCCATGGTCAGAATAGAGTCCTGCTTGGGCAGATGAAAGGAGGACAGGAGAAGGTCAGAGAGAGACAGAGAGATTCTTTTTCCTAAGGCCTAAAGCACCCCAACATTATAACAAAAGACTGTAACAAGGGATATCGGAGTTATAAGCCAGGAACCAGGGACGAAAATTCGTATATATGTTATAATACCATAGCTATCAAGTAGGGAAGAGAGTTGCAATTTTAGATGAGGTGGTCAAGTTAAGTTTTCATTGAGAAAGTGACATTTCAGAAAACACTCTGAAGGAAGTGAGGAAGCTATTGTAGATATCAAGGGGAATAGAGTGAGACAGTTAGAATGAACAGCTAGTGTAAGGTCCAGAGGCAGGAACATAGGAGGACGTCGTGTGATAGAGAGGAATAAATTAGATGGTGAGGTAATGGGCGGGGACAGATTGTGTAAGGGATTGGAAGCCACTAATAGGACTTTGTCCTTTGTCCTAGTAAAATTGGGAGCAACTAAGGAATTTTGAGAGGTGATATGATCAAACTTCTTTTTCTAAAATATCTCGGTTAACTGTTGTGTTGAGAGGAGAATGTAGGAAACAAGATGGAAGCAAGGGGACACTAATTAGATTCATGTAGGAATTTAGACTAGAGATGATGGTGGCTCAGATCAGGCGAGCAGTTTTGGAGGTGGTAAGAAATGGTGGGATTCTAGATATATTTGGAATGAAGAGCTAATAGGAGTCGCTGATAGATTGGGTGTGCAATATGAGATGAATAGAGTAGTCCAGGATGACTTCAAGTGCTGGTATAAGCAACTGGAAGGATGAGATGAGGAATGCTGTGGATTGAACAGGGTTTGGGGGAATCATCTAGAGGTCAGTTTTGGACATGTTTGAGTGCCCATTAGCCGGGTAGAGATATTTGGTTAGGTATACGAATCTGAAGTTCAGAAGTCTGATCTCCACATATAATTGTGGGGAGTCATTGGCTTATAGGCAATATTTAAAGTTATGAGACTAATGAGATTACTAAGACTAGAGCAAAGAAGTCTACTAAGAATGACCCCTAGTACACTCTAGCCTTAAAGCAGACAAGGAGATGAGGAACCAGCACACGTTTGGACTGAGGAAGGATAACCAGTGGGATAGGATGAAAACCATGAAGATATAGTGTTTTAGAATCTAAATGGAAACAAAATAATTTAATGAAGAGGGAGTGACTTACTGATTTAGGTCCAGTAAATGAAGCCTGAAAATTCCTTCCTATTCTCTTCCTTTTACCTCCAGTTCAGGGCCTTTAATATATAAATACTATATTCTCATCCTAGTATACGCTTTGATCCCTTCTTGTCTGATTAACGTCTATTTATTGTTCAGGTCTCAGCTTAGATGTGGGTATATCTAGGAAGCATTCCAAACACCTAAATCTGAAAAAAATGAGTCCCTCTTATATGCTTCCCTAACACACAGTACCCTATAGTATTTATTCAGAACTGCATCTATCTGTATTTGCTATTATAAATCTAGAGCCTAGCTCAATGTCTGCCACATGCGAACACCTACATACATATTTGTTGAATGCATGAAAGAATGAAATTCAGGGAGTTGGTTGATTGATAATTTTTAGCTGTAATTCTTCATAGGGCAAATATTTTCACTATTTAAAATATATATTTTCATTGAGATTTAACCCTAAAGCAGAGATGGAGCATTTGTCTCATGAAAATAGAGAAAAGACCCAAATATATGTCTTACCTCTGCTGCTAGCTACATGATCTTGGAATTTTACCTTTCTGGATCTCATCATTCCAAACTTTCAATATTCACTGGTATGTGTTAAGAGAGAATATTTATTCTTTTTATTTAAAAAAAGTCAAACTTTTTATTTGAGTTCATTGTAAATGCACAAGCATTTGTAAGAAATAACACAGAGAGATCCTGTGTGCCCTTTCCCTAGTTTCCTCCAATAGTAACATTTTGGAAAACTACAGTACAATATCACAACTAGGATATTGACACAGTCAAGACAGATAACGTATCCATCCACAAGGATACCTCAGGTTGCCTTTTTATGGTCACAACCACTTCTATTCCATCACACCTTAGCCCCTGGCAACCACTGATCTTTTCCTCATTTCTAAAATTTTGTCCTTTCAAGTATGTTATGTAAATAGAATGAAGTAATATATAGCATTCTGAAATTGACTTTTTTTACTCACCATAATATAATTCTCTGGAGGGAGATTCATCCAGGTTGTTGTATCAATTTTCCTTTTATTACTGGCTAGTATTCCTTGATATGAATGTACTGCAGTTTAATTAACCATTCCCCACTGGAGGATATCTGGGTTATTTCCAGTGTGAGGCTATTATGAATAAAATTGCTGTAAATAGTCATGTATGTTCTTTTTTGGGCACATAAGTTTTGATTTCTTTAGATACACACCTAGGAGTGCAATTACTGGGTCATATGGTAATTGCAGGTTTAGTTATTTAAGAAATTGTCAAACCATCAAACCATGACTGTGTGTATACTCCATCCTCCTGGCAGCACCCATCAATCCAGGGTTTTTGTGAGTTTGTTTTGGTTTTGTTTGTGTTTTAGATATTTGGATAAACTTTACTTTTTTAAGGCTTTGTGGCTATACCAACTTGCATTTGAATTCTGCCTTACTCACTATGTCATCGTTTCCTCATTAGTGAACAAGGATACAGTACTGTACATGTTTTATAGGATTCTTATGAGGATTAGATGGTATGTCCAGGTTCTTGGCACAAAATAGACACTATTATAATGATAAGCAGTCCAGAAATATTAGATTAGTTCTTTCCCTACCTTCAGAAACTAGTAGCAGGTCCTGCTTTTAGTGATATTCATGTTTTAGTGACGTGTCACATCATCCCAAGAGTTCATTTATGTTATAATCAGTTCCACTCTATTCAGGGTTAGCACTTACTTGTTTTTCTTTCTTTTGAGTCAGAATCTCACTCTATCACCCAGGCTGGAGTGCAGTGGCACAGTCATGGCTACCGCAGCTTTGACTTGCTGGGCTCAGGTGATCCTTCTGCCTCTGCTTCCCAAGTAGCTGGGACCACAGGCACATGTCACTACGCCTGGCTAATTTTTTGATTTATTGTAGAGATGAGGTCTTGCCATGTTGCCCAGGCTGGTCTTGAATCTCTGGGCTCAGGTACTCCTCTCACCTCAGCCTCCCAAAGTGCTGGAATTACAGATGTGAGCCATAGCACCTGGCCTATTTTTGATCTTTGAAATTTTTTTTCAGAAATATTTAATACTTTTTTGTATATAGGTCTTATACATTTAAAAATTAGATTAATTTCTGGTATTTGATTATTTTGATGCTCTTGAGAATGGTATCATTTAAAAATTTTTATTTTCTAGTTTTTGCTGGCATAGAAGAGCATAACTGATTGTTTATATTGATTTTGGATTCATCAACCTTAATAAATTTGCTTATAAATCTGTTGGCTATCTGTAGATTATCTCTTTTCTTTTTCTTTTGTCTTATTGAACTTATCTGTTTCCAACATTAAATACAATTGGAGAGAGTAGGCATGTTTGTCTTTTTTTTATCTTGCAGGGAAAGTTTTCAGCATTTTACTTTAAGTATGGTGTTTGCTAAAGGTTTTTGGTAAAAACCTTTCATCATGTGAATGAATTTTTCTTCTATATTTGTTATGTCAGGGCCTTTTTTTTTTTTTTTTTGAGTTGGAGTCTCACTCTGTCGCCTAGACTGGAGTGCAGTGGCCGCTCCCGGCCACCGCAGCCTCGACCTGCTGGGCTCCGGCGATCCTTCCGCCTCAGCCTTCCGAGTAGCCGGAATTACAGGCGCGTGCTACCACGCCCGGCTGATTTTTTGATTTATTGTAGAGATGGGCAAGGATGTATTGTCTCGAAACCGCGGTCTCAGGCAATCCACTCATCTCAGCCTCCCAAAGGCGCGGGATTACAGGCTGAGCCACCGAGCCTGGCTTCAGGGACCTTTTACTCTGAATGGTAGCAAATGTTCTTTTCCCTGCTGTTGAGATGAACATATTAATTTTCTTCTTTATTATTATTGAGAATTGCATTAGGTTTGTTTAAACAATATATTTTTAACTGCCTGAGATATGATTGATTCACATACCATTACATTAACTCATTTTACAATTCTGTGGCTTTTGACTTATCCAGAGTTGTGGAACCATCATCACAGTCTAAATCTAGAATATTTTTATTACTCCAAAAAGAAACCAAATAGTCATTAGCAGTTACTCCCTATTCTCTGCACCCCTTATCTCCCTACCCCCCACTAATCTACTTTCTATCTATAGATTTGCCTGTTCTGGACCTTTAATGTAAATGGAATCATACAATATATACTACTTTGTGACTGTTTTCCTTTGCTTACTATAGTGTTTTTAAGGTTCATGTTGTAGTGTGTATCAGTACTTCATTCCTTTTTATTGTCAGGTAATACTCCAGTGTATGGATATACCACATTTTCTTTATCAATTGATAGACATTTGGGTTGTTTCTATTTTTAAAATTATTATGAGTAATGATGCTGTGAAAATGTGTGTTCAAGTTTTTTTGTGTATGCATGTTTTCATTTCTCTTGGATGTGTACCTAGGAATAGAATTTCTAGGTCATATGGTAGGTCTGTGTTTAACATTTTGATGAACTGTCAAACTGTTTTCAATAGCAACTGCACTTTTATACATTTTTACCAGCACTGTTTGTGGGTTCTAATTTCTCTACATCCTTGTCAAAACTTGTTATTGTCCATCTTTTCTGTGTTAACCATCCTAATGGGTGTGAAGTGATATCTTATTGTGGTTTTGATTTGCAGTTCCCTTATGACTAATGATGTTGAGCATCTTTCTGTGTGCTTATTGGTCATCTGTATAACTTTCTTGGAGAAATGTCTGTTCAGAGCCTTTTCCTGTTTTTAATTTGGACTGACTTTTTATTTTTGAGTTGAAATTGTTCTTTATATGTTCTGGATACTGTCTTTTATAGATATAATTTGCAAGTATTTTCTCCCGTTTTGTGGGTTTTCTTCACTTTCTTAATGGTATCATGTGCAGCACTAACGTTTTTGATTTTGGTGAAGTTCAATTTTTTTTTTGCTTATGGTGTATCTAAGAAACCATGCAGTAGCCTGAGATCATGAAGATTTGCTCTTATGTTTTCTTCTAGGAATTTTATAGTTTTAGCTTTTGTTTTTGTTTTTGTTTTGAGTTGGAGTTACACTCTGTTGCCCAGTCTGGAGTGCAGTGGCACAATCACTGCTCACTGCAGCCTTGACTTCCTGGGTCAGGTGATCCTTTCTCCTCAGCTTCCCAGGTAGCTGGAACTATAAGCATGCACCACCATGCCCGGCTAATTGTTTAATTTTTTGTAGAGATGAGATATCACCATGTTGACTAGGCTGACCTTGAACTCCTGGCATCAAGCAGTCTTCCTGTCTAAGCCTCCCCAAGTGCTGGGATTACATGTGTGAGCCACTGTTCCCAGCCAAATAATTTCTTTTTAATTTTACTTTTTTTTTTTAATAGACATGAGATATCACTGTATTCCCTAAGCTGGTCTTGAACTCCTGGTCTCAAACAATTTCCTATCTCAGCCTTCCAAAGTACTGAGATTCCAGGTATGAGTCTCTGTGCCCGGCCAAGTTTTAGCTTTTACATTTCAGTCTTTGAAACATTTTTTAGTTAAATTTCATATATAGTGTGAGGTAGGAATTTATTTTCATTCTTGTATGTGGATATGTGGATATCGTGTTGTCTCAGCACTATTTTTGAAAAAATTATTCTTTTCCTGTAGAATACTCTTGACACCCTGTCAAAAATCCATTGATCATAAATGTAAAGGTTTATTTCTGGACTTTCAGTTCTGTTCCATTGATCTACCTGGCTATCATTATGCTAATAGTGCTAAACTATCCTTTTTTTTTTTTTTGAGTCAAGGTTTCATTCTTGCCCATGCTGGAGTGTAGTGGCAAGATCAAGGCTCACTGCAGCCTCATCCTCCTGGAATAAGGCGATCTGGTCCTCCCACTTTAGACTCTTGAGTAGTTAGAATTACAGGCATGTACCACCATGCCCAGTTAATTTTTTTATTTTCTGTAGATACAAGGTGTTGCTATGTTGCTCAGGCTGGTCTTGAACTCCTGGGCTCAAGGAATCCTCCTCCCTCAGCCTCCCAAAGTGCTAGGATTACAGGCATGAGCTACTATACTGTGTTGATTTATGTAACTTTGTAGTGAGTTTTGCAACCAGGATATGTAAGTCTTCCAACTTTGTACATTTTCAAGATTATTTTGGCTATTCTGAATCTTTTGCTTTTCCATAGGAATTTTAGAACCAGCTTCTCAATGAATGAACTTTGAAAGTGTAACCATCCTTGAATCCCTGAAATAGGCCCATTTTAGTCTTGGTGTCTTAGACTTTTAATATATTGCTATAGTTAGTTTGCTAATATTTTGTTTACTTAGGAATATGAGAGATTGACTTGCAATTTTTTTCTTGTGATGTGCTTATGAGATCAAATTTAGACTGGCTTCATTGAATGAGTTTGACAATAATATTACTATCATTATACCAAATATGTCAAGTTTGTTTATTGTGTTCTTTGAATTATCTTTGTTCTTATGGAATTCTAATCAGCTGCATAATCGGTTACTGAGAAAGATGTATTAAACTTTCCTACTATGGTTCTAGATTTATTTCTATCAAATTTTCCTTTTATTTCTGTCAATTTCTATCTTATATATTTGAGCCTATGCTTATCTTTTAACATGCTCTTTATATTTTAATAATGTTTTTGCCGTAAACCTTTTGTTATCTTATTAATACCAGCTATGCTTTGGCATGCATAATATAACTTTCTATTCTTTTACTTTTAATGTTTATAAATCTTTATATTTGAAGTATGTCTTTTTGGTTTTTTATGTTTATTTTTAAATTTTTTATTTAAAATTTATTTTATTATGTATTTTAAAATTTATTTTATTTCAATAGCTTTAAGGGGTACACTTAGTTTTTGGTTACATGGTTGCATTGTATAGTGGTGAAGAAATCAGGGCTTTAAGTGTACCTACCATCTCACCTGTGCACATTATATCCGATAGGTGAGTTTTCGTCCCTCCATCCCTTCTCACTCTTCCCCTTCTGACTCTCCAAAGTCCATTATATCATTCTCTATGCTTTTTCACATCCTTAGTTTAGCCCCCACTTGTAAGTGAGAACATGTGGTATTTGGTTTTCTGTTTCTGTGTTCACTTAGGATGATGTTCTCCAGTTCCATCCAAGTTGCTGCAGAAGACATTGTTTCATTCTTTTTGATGACTGAATAGTATTCCATAGTGTATTTACCACATTTTCATTATCCACTGATCAGTTGATGGATTTATTCCACATCTTTGCATTTGTGACTTGTGCTATAATGAACATGTGAGTGCAGGTGTCTTTTTTATATAATGACTTCTGTTCCTTTGGATAGATATCTAGTAGTAGGATTGCTAGATCAAATGGTAGATCTACTTTTAGTTCTTTGGGAAATCTCCATATCGATTTCCATAGTGGTTGTATAATTTACACTTCCACCAGCAGTGTATAAATGTATCCTTTTCACCACATCTGTGCCAGCACCTATTATTTTTTGATTTTTAATAATGATCATTTCTGACTGGTGTAAGGTGGTATCTCACTGTGGTTTTAATTTGTACTTCTCTGACAAATAGTGATGTTGAGCATTTTTTCATATGCTTGTTGTCCATTTGTATATCTTCTTTTGAGATTGTGTTTGTGTTGTTTGCCCACTTTTTGATGGGATCAGTTGCTTTTTTCTTGCTGATTTTTTTGAGGTCTTTGTAGATTCTGGATTAGTCCTTTGTCAGATGTATAGTTTGTGGATATCTTCTCCCCTTCTTCAAGTTGCCTTTTTGTTGTTTTGATTATTTCTTTTGCTGTGCAGAAACTTTTTAGTTTAAGTAAGTCTCACTTACTTACTTTTGTTTTTGTTGCATTTGCATTTGGGGTTTTAGTGATAAATTATTCTCCTAGGCCAATGTCCAGAAGAGTTTCCCCTAGGTTTTCTTCTAGGATTTTTTTTTATGGTTTCAGGTCTGACATTTAAGTCTTTAACTCATCTTGAGTTAATTTTTGTATATGGTGAGAAGTAGCAATCAAGTTTCATTTTTCTGCATGTAGCTATCCAATTTTTCCACCACCATTTGTTGAATAGAGTATCCTGTCCTCAGTGTATGTTTTTGTCTGTTTTGTCAAAGATCAGTTGGTTGTAGGTATTTGGGTTTATTTCTGGATTCTCTATTCTGTTCCACTGGCCCATGTGTCTGCTCTTGTACCAGTGCCATGCTGTTTTGTTTACTACTGCCTTGTAGTATAACTTGAAATCAGGTAATGCGAAACCTCCAGGTGTTTTCTTTTTGCTTAGGATTGCTTTGGCTATTCTGGTTCTTTTCTGGTTCCATATAAATTTCAGGATTGCTTTTTTCTAATTTGGTGAGAAATGACATTAATCGTTTGATAGGGATTGCCTTGAGTATGTAGATTACTTTGAGTAATATGGTCATTTTGACAATGTTGATTTTCCAACACATGAGCATGGAATGCTTCACCATTTGTTTGTATTTTCTACAATTTCTTTCTTCAGTGTTTTGTAGTTCTTCTTGTAGAGATCTTTCACCCCCTTGGTTAAATTTATTCCTAGGTATTTTAGCTTTTTGACTGCTGTTATATATGTAATTGAGTTCTTAATTTGAGTCTAAGCTTGGTCGCTAATGGTATGTAGCTGTGCTGCTAATTTGTATGTGTTGATTTTGTATCTTGAAACTTTACCAAATTCATTTATCAAGTCCAGGAGTCTTTTGGATTATCTAGGTGTAAGATCATATTTTAGCATACAGAGATAGTTTGATTTCTTCTTTTCTAATTTGAATGCCTTTTATTCAGTGGCTATAATGGCAGGCTGAGAAGTTGTCTGACATTTTTAGTTTATCTGACCTCTATCTCTCCCTGCAGGAACTCCAGACTCATATTTCAGCTCTAGACTAATTTATTTTCAAGCCTACTTGACATTTCTACTTCATATCTTATAGCCATCTCAAACTTCACACATTCCTAAAAGATCTATTAATTTTTTTTTCTGCCCAGTTCATGTTCTCTGTAGTTTTCACTATCTCAGGGAATCTCGTGACTAACTCTACCATTCTATATCTGCGTTTTGACTTCACATTTCTCTCATTCCATGTAGTTCATCAGCAAGCTCTATTTGCTTACCTGTAATACATTTCCTAAATCTTACCAGTCTCACTTCTCAAGATGATTTTGCAATAGTGCAAACTGATAACAGTTTTCCTGCTTCCATGCTTTCTCCCTCCCCCATCCTCCTCCTTTACTTCCTCTGTTTTGTTCTGGGTGGTGGTGGTTTTGAGAGGTTACTAGCAACGCCCATTCATTGGTGTTTTATGAAGACGTTATTTTGATAGGTCTGAGATATAAATTTCTAAATCCATTTGCCTCCTGAAGTAGTCAGGATGTTGTTGACTGGCCAGTCTGGTGGAGACATTTATTCCCTGCCTTCCTGTTGGTAGCTTTGCCCTCTACTGCTAGTTTTTGAAATGTAAGTCAGATTGTCTCTTTGTTTACTCTACCCATTAAGTGCTGTCTAGTTGAACTTTTCAGTGAAGAAGGAAAAGTTCTATATCTGTATTGTATCATAGTTACTAGTCATATGTAACTATTGAGCACTTGAAGCACGGCTAGTGGAACTAGGGAACTGAATTTTTAATTTTATTTAATTTTAATTAAATTTAATTAACCACATGTGGCTGATATATTAGACAGCATAACTCCATTAGCTTTCCTTTCTTCTTATAATAGAATCCAAAGTCTTCATCAATTGTGATATGATTTGACATTTCTGCTTCATATCTTTTTGCCATCTCAAACTTCACACAATCCTAAAAGGTCTACTGATTGTGTATGTGTATGTGATTTGGCTCTTGTTTATCTCAGTAGCTTCATCTAGTACCCTTCCCTTCTTGGGTTCAGCCACATTGTCCTTCTTACTGTTTTTTTTTAAAACAACAAGTCGTTTCTCACCTTAGGGCCTTTGCACTGATGCTCTCTACCTATGGCGCTTTTCTCTTAATTTTGAACTTAGCTGGTTTTTGTTTGTTTTTTAGTTTGTTATTTGAGTCCAAGTCTCACTCTGTCTCCCAGGCTGAAGTGCAGTGGCACAGTCATGGCTTACTGCAGCCTCAACCTCCTGAGCTCTGGTGCTCTTCTGCCTCAGCCTCCCAAGTAGTTGGAACTACAGGCCTGTGCCACTACACCTGACTAATTTTTTAATTTTTTTTTGTAAAGACAAGGTGTGTTCTGTTGCCCATGCTGGTCTCGAACTTATGGGCTCAAGCAATCCTCCCACCTTGGCCTCTCAAAGTGCAGGGATTACAGGCATGAGCCACCACACCTGGCCAGTGACTGGCTTTTTATATCCTTCAGACCACAGACCAAATATTGCCTCTTTTTTTTTTTGAGTTGGAGTCTCATTCTGTTACCCAGACTGGAGTGCAATGGCACACTCACAGCCACCGCAACCTCAACCTCCTGGGCTCTGGTGATCTTTCCGCCTCAACCTTCCAAGTAGCTAGAACTACAGGTGCACACCACCATGCCTGGCTAATTTTTGATTTATTGTAGAGACGAGGTCTCGCCAAGTTGCCTGGGTGGGCCTTGAACCCACGGGCTCAGGCAGTCCACTCACCTCGGCCTCCCAAAGTGCTGGAATTACAGGCTGAGCCACCAAGCCCAGCCCAAATATTACTTCTTAAGACAAGCCTCTCCTGGTCAGCCAGTACCCTCTTAGATTCTTTTTAATATTTGTGCTATATTATAATTATTCATCTTACTAGTTTATTTTTAGTTTCCCCATCAAGAATGTAAGCTGTGTGAGGGCTTCTCTAGATTTTGGCATATAGTTCCTATTCGCTATTAAAAAAATAAATATTTATTGAGATTTTTAGTACACACAGAGATTGGTTACTTTTTGGGGGGGGAAGGAAGCTAAGGTTTTATAAGTCTGCATGTAATTGAGAAAAAAAGCAAACTTTTAAAAGATGGAATGAGATTATAAACACAGAAGGCAAGATGCCATTTAAATACAAAATATTATTATTAGAGAAGCATTATAGTGTAGTGGTTTAATAGGACTTTTTCTTGCAGAGTTATAAGAATTTACCAGTATTGAAATTTTATGTGGTAAAAAATTAAAATTACATCTATGGAAACCCAGTCTGTAAGGAAAGTATTACTTAGGAACAGTGTATACTATGGATTCAGCTGGTTAAAAATAATTAGTTTTAATATTCAAAAATCATTTTTGGCTGGGCATGATAGCTCATGTTCCCAGAATAAACCACTAAGAAAATTCAAAGTACTTTGTTCAAAACCAATTACTTGTTAGGAACTCAGCATCCTCTATTTCATTTTGAGTTTTAAGATAGCCATAATCCTGCTCAATGCAACAAATGTGTAGCTCAAAAATTATAAATCAACTATATTTTTACAAATTGGATGATTTTTAAAATAAGGAATAAATCTGCTATAAAAAGATGAGTTACTTTATGATTAATCCTTTTATAAATGCATACTTTCATACTATTAAACAAAATTGATTTTTATTTATTTTTGTGTGTGATAGGGTTTAACTAGTTTATATCTATGTAGATAGTATATCAAAGCTATTTATAAGTACTTTAATATAACTATTTGTGTATAATTCTGTAATATACTTAGTAATATTGTTCTGTCCTCCTTTTTTTGTTTCCTTGTTTTTAGGATCATCATGCTGAGAGTTTGTTTTTAGGATCATCATGCTGAGAGTTTGTAACTTAAAAAAGTCTCCTACACCTCAGATTTCTTGTGAATTTGAGCAGCTGGCTTTTTTGCCTGACAAACTAAGAGCAAAACTGCTTCCATTCCAGAAAGATGGCATCACTTTTGCCCTCAAAAGAGATGGAAGGTAAAGTTCCTCTTTTGAGACATGCTAAAAAATGTTAAATTCCTGGCAATTGCATTAAAAACAAAGCTCTGTTCAAAACATTCTTTTTATGTATTCATAATATTTCTTTAATATAATTGATTGTGACTAAAATAGCTTCATAATTTACTATGATTAACTTATACTTCAGGTTGAAATATATTGAACTAATATATCTGACTTGTTGAGAAAGTATGTTCAATTACATTAAGTATTTGAATTACTGGATAGTTTCAGCATCTCATATGTTGATAATTTTCTAGAATGTGTTTATTTTACATATAACTAATTTTTATTGCATTTTTATCCCATTTTCCACCTTAGATTAGCCACCTATGGATGTGTCGTACTATACTACTCTATTTCTTTACTTTTTTGCAAACCTCATTACTGTTATATGATCTCTTCCATTAAATCAGGCCATGATATGGTTTTTTTTTATATATATGTATATATATATATATATATATATATTTTTTTTTTTTTT